>NC_054541.1:12827667-12880167 GCF_017654505.1 Polyodon spathula | reverse complement strand
CAGCACAGGAGTCACACGCAACAACAGCTGCTGAGCTCTGGGAGGGACACTTTTATTAATCCATAAACAAAATGCAAAGCAGAAGTCATCTTGTATCAGGTCTGAACAGTCTTAGCCAAGGACACCAGTTACTGTCTTCTCCCTCCTGCCCTGAGTGACTTGATCAGTCCATTTGTGCTGTTTATTCAAGAGGGTGGCCAGGTTAGCTTGCCAACTGACTGTCCAATCTAACCTGACCACATTCTGCACAGATCCCCTCACTGCCCTCTGATCAGAGGGCAGCTCCTCCACTGAAACACACACATTCTGTACAGGTCCTCTCACTGCCCTCTGATCAGCGCAGCTCCTCCACTGAAACACACACATTCTGTACAGGTCCTCTCACTGCCCTCTGATCAGGGCAGCTCTTCCATTGAAACACACACATTCTGTACAGGTCCTCTCACTGCCCTCTGATCAGGGCAGCTCTTCCATTGAACACACACATTCTGTACAGGTCCTCTCACTGCCCTCTGATCAGGGCAGCTCTTCCATTGAACACACACATTCTGTACAGGTCCTCTCACTGCCCTCTGATCAGGGCAGCTCTTCCATTGAAACACACACATTCTGTACAGGTCATCTCACTGCCCTCTGATCAGGGCAGCTCTTCCATTGAACACACACATTCTGTACAGGTCCTCTCACTGCCCTCTGATCAGGGCAGCTCTTCCATTGAACACACACATTCTGTACAGGTCCTCTCACTGCCCTCTGATCAGGGCAGCTCTTCCATTGAACACACACATTCTGTACAGGTCCTCTCACTGCCCTCTGATCAGGGCAGCTCTTCCATTGAACACACACATTCTGTACAGGTCCTCTCACTGCCCTCTGATCAGGGCAGCTCTTCCATTGAACACACACATTCTGTACAGGTCCTCTCACTGCCCTCTGATCAGGGCAGCTCTTCCATTGAACACACACATTCTGTACAGGTCCTCTCACTGCCCTCTGATCAGGGCAGCTCTTCCATTGAAACACACACATTCTGTACAGGTCCTCTCACTGCCCTCTGATCAGGGCAGCTCTTCCATTGAACACACACATTCTGTACAGGTCCTCTCACTGCCCTCTGATCAGGGCAGCTCTTCCATTGAACACACACATTCTGTACAGGTCCTCTCACTGCCCTCTGATCAGGGCAGCTCTTCCATTGAACACACACATTCTGTACAGGTCCTCTCACTGCCCTCTGATCAGGGCAGCTCTTCCATTGAACACACACATTCTGTAGTCATCTTGAAACATAGTCCAGACTTGTCTGAACAGTCTTTAGCAAAGGACCACAGTTACTGTCTTCTCCCTCCTGCCTGAGTGAGGTGATCAGTCCACTGTGCTGTTCTTCAAGAGGGTGGTCCAGGTAGCTTGGACTGTCCAATCTAACCTGACCACATTCTGCACAGATCCCCTCACTGCCCTCTGATCAGAGGGCAGCTCCTCCACTGAAACACACACATTCTGTACAGGTCCTCTCACTGCCCTCTGATCAGGGCAGCTCTTCCATTGAACACACACATTCTGTACAGGTCCTCTCACTGCCCTCTGATCAGGGCAGCTCTTCCATTGAACACACACATTCTGTACAGGTCCTCTCACTGCCCTCTGATCAGGGCAGCTCTTCCATTGAACACACACATTCTGTACAGGTCCTCTCACTGCCCTCTGATCAGGGCAGCTCTTCCATTGAACACACACATTCTGTACAGGTCCTCTCACTGCCCTCTGATCAGGGCAGCTCTTCCATTGAACACACACATTCTGTACAGGTCCTCTCACTGCCCTCTGATCAGGGCAGCTCTTCCATTGAAACACACACATTCTGTACAGGTCCTCTCACTGCCCTCTGATCAGGGCAGCTCTTCCATTGAACACACACATTCTGTACAGGTCCTCTCACTGCCCTCTGATCAGGGCAGCTCTTCCATTGAAACACACACATTCTGTACAGGTCCTCTCACTGCCCTCTGATCAGGGCAGCTCTTCCATTGAACACACACATTCTGTACAGGTCCTCTCACTGCCCTCTGATCAGCGCAGCTCCTCCACTGAAACACACACATTCTGTACAGGTCCTCTCACTGCCCTCTGATCAGGGCAGCTCTTCCATTGAACACACACATTCTGTACAGGTCCTCTCACTGTATCAGGGCAGCTCTTCCATTGAACACACACATTCTGTACAGGTCCTCTCACTGCCCTCTGATCAGGGCAGCTCTTCCATTGAACACACACATTCTGTACAGGTCCTCTCACTGTCCTCTGATCAGGGCAGCTCTTCCATTGAACACACACATTCTGTACAGGTCCTCTCACTGCCCTCTGATCAGGGCAGCTCTTCCATTGAACACACACATTCTGTACAGGTCCTCTCACTGCCCTCTGATCAGGGCAGCTCTTCCATTGAAACACACACATTCTGTACAGGTCCTCTCACTGCCCTCTGATCAGGGCAGCTCTTCCATTGAACACACACATTCTGTACAGGTCCTCTCACTGCCCTCTGATCAGGGCAGCTCTTCCATTGAACACACACATTCTGTACAGGTCCTCTCACTGCCCTCTGATCAGGGCAGCTCTTCCATTGAACACACACATTCTGTACAGGTCCTCTCACTGCCCTCTGATCAGGGCAGCTCTTCCATTGAACACACACATTCTGTACAGGTCCTCTCACTGCCCTCTGATCAGGGCAGCTCTTCCATTGAACACACACATTCTGTACAGGTCCTCTCACTGCCCTCTGATCAGGGCAGCTCTTCCATTGAACACACACATTCTGTACAGGTCCTCTCACTGCCCTCTGATCAGGGCAGCTCTTCCATTGAACACACACATTCTGTACAGGTCCTCTCACTGCCCTCTGATCAGGGCAGCTCTTCCATTGAACACACACATTCTGTACAGGTCCTCTCACTGCCCTCTGATCAGGGCAGCTCTTCCATTGAACACACACATTCTGTACAGGTCCTCTCACTGCCCTCTGATCAGGGCAGCTCTTCCATTGAACACACACATTCTGTACAGGTCCTCTCACTGCCCTCTGATCAGGGCAGCTCTTCCATTGAACACACACATTCTGTACAGGTCCTCTCACTGCCCTCTGATCAGGGCAGCTCTTCCATTGAACACACACATTCTGTACAGGTCCTCTCACTGCCCTCTGATCAGGGCAGCTCTTCCATTGAACACACACATTCTGTACAGGTCCTCTCACTGCCCTCTGATCAGGGCAGCTCTTCCATTGAACACACACATTCTGTACAGGTCCTCTCACTGCCCTCTGATCAGGGCAGCTCTTCCATTGAACACACACATTCTGTACAGGTCCTCTCACTGCCCTCTGATCAGGGCAGCTCTTCCATTGAACACACACATTCTGTACAGGTCCTCTCACTGCCCTCTGATCAGGGCAGCTCTTCCATTGAACACACACATTCTGTACAGGTCCTCTCACTGCCCTCTGATCAGGGCAGCTCTTCCATTGAACACACACATTCTGTACAGGTCCTCTCACTGCCCTCTGATCAGGGCAGCTCTTCCATTGAAACACACACATTCTGTACAGGTCCTCTCACTGCCCTCTGATCAGGGCAGCTCTTCCATTGAACACACACATTCTGTACAGGTCCTCTCACTGCCCTCTGATCAGGGCAGCTCTTCCATTGAACACACACATTCTGTACAGGTCCTCTCACTGCCCTCTGATCAGGGCAGCTCTTCCATTGAACACACACATTCTGTACAGGTCCTCTCACTGCCCTCTGATCAGGGCAGCTCTTCCATTGAACACACACATTCTGTACAGGTCCTCTCACTGCCCTCTGATCAGGGCAGCTCTTCCATTGAACACACACATTCTGTACAGGTCCTCTCACTGCCCTCTGATCAGGGCAGCTCTTCCATTGAACACACACATTCTGTACAGGTCCTCTCACTGCCCTCTGATCAGGGCAGCTCTTCCATTGAACACACACATTCTGTACAGGTCCTCTCACTGCCCTCTGATCAGGGCAGCTCTTCCATTGAACACACACATTCTGTACAGGTCCTCTCACTGCCCTCTGATCAGGGCAGCTCTTCCATTGAACACACACATTCTGTACAGGTCCTCTCACTGCCCTCTGATCAGGGCAGCTCTTCCATTGAACACACACATTCTGTACAGGTCCTCTCACTGCCCTCTGATCAGGGCAGCTCTTCCATTGAACACACACATTCTGTACAGGTCCTCTCACTGCCCTCTGATCAGGGCAGCTCTTCCATTGAACACACACATTCTGTACAGGTCCTCTCACTGCCCTCTGATCAGGGCAGCTCTTCCATTGAACACACACATTCTGTACAGGTCCTCTCACTGCCCTCTGATCAGGGCAGCTCTTCCATTGAACACACACATTCTGTACAGGTCCTCTCACTGCCCTCTGATCAGGGCAGCTCTTCCATTGAACACACACATTCTGTACAGGTCCTCTCACTGCCCTCTGATCAGGGCAGCTCTTCCATTGAACACACACATTCTGTACAGGTCCTCTCACTGCCCTCTGATCAGGGCAGCTCTTCCATTGAACACACACATTCTGTACAGGTCCTCTCACTGCCCTCTGATCAGGGCAGCTCTTCCATTGAACACACACATTCTGTACAGGTCCTCTCACTGCCCTCTGATCAGGGCAGCTCTTCCATTGAACACACACATTCTGTACAGGTCCTCTCACTGCCCTCTGATCAGGGCAGCTCTTCCATTGAACACACACATTCTGTACAGGTCCTCTCACTGCCCTCTGATCAGGGCAGCTCTTCCATTGAACACACACATTCTGTACAGGTCCTCTCACTGCCCTCTGATCAGGGCAGCTCTTCCATTGAACACACACATTCTGTACAGGTCCTCTCACTGCCCTCTGATCAGGGCAGCTCTTCCATTGAACACACACATTCTGTACAGGTCCTCTCACTGCCCTCTGATCAGGGCAGCTCTTCCATTGAACACACACATTCTGTACAGGTCCTCTCACTGCCCTCTGATCAGGGCAGCTCTTCCATTGAACACACACATTCTGTACAGGTCCTCTCACTGCCCTCTGATCAGGGCAGCTCTTCCATTGAACACACACATTCTGTACAGGTCCTCTCACTGCCCTCTGATCAGGGCAGCTCTTCCATTGAACACACACATTCTGTACAGGTCCTCTCACTGCCCTCTGATCAGGGCAGCTCTTCCATTGAAACACACACATTCTGTACAGGTCCTCTCACTGCCCTCTGATCAGGGCAGCTCTTCCATTGAACACACACATTCTGTACAGGTCCTCTCACTGCCCTCTGATCAGGGCAGCTCTTCCATTGAACACACACATTCTGTACAGGTCCTCTCACTGCCCTCTGATCAGGGCAGCTCTTCCATTGAAACACACACATTTTCACGTGTATGGTTGTCCTGCCCATTTGGAGGAGAATTAACAGCAATAAATTGAGGGACGGGTTTCATACCAAACCACAATATGTACATTTTCTTTACATTGTGGAAGTACACCTATTTTACACAAATAAAGAGCTTGGCACAGGCTTCCCCCTCTAAACCTGAAACATCACAACACGGACAGGGACCCGCCCCCCTGCCACACAGGGGGTTACCCCCTGCACCAGATCTAAACGGCACACACATTGCTAAAGACACACATTGCTAAAGAATTTGTGACATTGCTGGTGATCGTTGAACTGATTCAACAGTCTCGCTGTGTAAACAGCGGGGCCGGTAACCAGCTCTCCGGGAAGTAGGTAGGCGAGGGTTTGTCCTCTTAAACTTCATTTTCTGGTACAATTGGAGTGGATTTACCAGCTCCACCAAGGGTGTTCATGATCTCATGTAAAGAACAACCATCAGCAGGGTTACAATGAAACTATGCTTAAGCCGCAAATCATTTCAGCTGTCTCTTCTTCTTCTACATTTGTTTGATTTAAAAGTTTAATTTCTTTGTGGTCTCACTGAAGATCTCCTGATTGGGTTCATGCTCAAAGTCTCTTGAGATCTCACAATAGATGAACACACATCTAACCCCCTCACTGCTGATTCACAGCCTCGCTCTCAGGACAGCCTGCAAGAAGAGGTGTCATTTTGAAACTCGGGCAGTGTCAGTCCATTGAGTCAGCTATTTCTCTCTGGATCACATGCATTTCATCACAGGTGTGATGAAATCAGCAGCCCAGCGCTCTGAGTCAACTGTGGTTTGACATTCAAATGCCACAGTTCTGCAAGACATATCTAACCACACCAAACAGTTTTTAATGACCACCCCCTCCCGTCCCCCAGATAAAGGTAGTGAGGATTAATGAGAGCCCTGTGATGTGCAAAGCTCATAAAATAATGGCTATCTGCTTTTAAAGGGCGGGTATAATGAGCTGTTTGTTTTGTGGCAGAAAACCTCAAACCAATGGAGGCGTTGCAGCCACTCATCTAAACTGACTAAGCAGAGTAGATCAGGAGGCTTGTAGAACTGAACCATGAAGTGCAGTGTTCCCTACCAGTTTAGTTTGATAACTGACAGCGATGCCAGTGGCAACGTGTCTGCAGTGGAAGGCTGTGCTGTTCTGTTTGTTCAGAGAACTTGCGCAGGAGCTGAACGTGTGTATCAGCACCTACGTGCTTCACCATGCATTACTTTAGCAATGAGCCTTCACTGAATCAACGCCCTTCTCCTGTGTCACAGCTTGGTGTTTGCGGCAATGAATCAATGAGGGATGGGGGGAGGGGGGTATGCTCCAGCAAGCTTACTGCTGCTGACCCAGCTGCCTGCTCCCTGTCAGTGCCCCGTGATCAATGTTGAAATCAAGTTTCAAGAGATCAGACAGCTCACTTCCACAATGAAATGCACACGCCCAGCTTCCACACTTTGTATTGTAAACTGTTGGTGGGTAAGTAGTCCCAGGGCTCTGTGGAGAGCGGTACAGAACGCTCAAAATCTTCAGACCTTCACAGTTTTGAATGAGTGGTCATAGGCAAGTGTATGGGCAGTAAGACTGGACAGGGGCCACACCACTCCATGCACATGAAGACGCAGCTCCAGCGTTACAGCCCGAAGGCTAGGCAGGGACACTCCATCTCAGTGGATGTTTTCAGGGTGCTGCTCCCAGCTCGGTCATTAACACACAATCTTAGTTTTCTGCAGGGACTGTGTTTACTTTGTTCATGCCACCATGACAGAATCTCCCACCTAAAAGGTCTCATTGACATTTTGAGGAGCAGTCAGTCCCTCCTGTGGGCTACAAAAGCAGCTGTCTCCGAGTAGCTGCTTTTAAATATAACTAACACAGTGAAGTGTTTGCATACGTACAGTACAGCACAAAATGGGATGTTAGACCAATTACTTGTGGTCACGAGTTACTCTGTAATGAGTTACAGGAGGGTTGCACTGACTCTCAGTAAACACCATGAGAATGCTAGGGGTGTGTCAACCAATTTGATTGAATAGAGGGCAGTAACCAGAGTCATAAAGCAGAGCTGGGTTTCAGGGCGAGTCACGTGACCAGCCCCCCCTCCCCTCCATCCCCCCGCACTATTAGAGAGAGCGGAAGCAGGACCCCCCACCA
Source organism: Polyodon spathula (assembly GCF_017654505.1). NCBI lineage: Eukaryota > Metazoa > Chordata > Actinopteri > Acipenseriformes > Polyodontidae > Polyodon > Polyodon spathula. The sequence continues at coordinate 12,872,538 of NC_054541.1, read as the reverse complement.
GGGCCTTCCTGCTCTAAAAGGCTTGTGCAGAGATTTGGGTTGATCCAGATAGCTACCACAGCCAGGCCTCTTATTGGCTCACCGGTGTTCAGCTCAGAATAAGCAGGACTTATTATTGGCCAGTTCAGTAGAAGTCAAGCTGACTGCCAGAGTGCTAATGGACTTAGCGAAGCATCGGTTCTGACTCTTGTTTGTAAGAACAGTCGCCTGGTTGTTTGAATTCCCTCCGGGTTTATTTTTCAGGGAATGCGAATCTGCGGAAGTCTGCTTCGTTAACCCACATTCCTGAGAGCTTGTCTCGCTCACTGTGTTTGTTGGACCGGGTTGTGTGTTGCGTGGCCGTGATGCCGGTCAGTGAGATGAGATGAGGTTAAAAGCTCTAAAGCCACGAACGCAGACGAGCCCGGGTCTTTTGCATAGTGGTTGAGATGCTTGCTCGCGGTGTGCAGGGTCACCAGGTCCGCGCCCAGCTTCCCCTCACTGTTACACTCTGGTGAACGCACTTCATATCTGAATTATTGCGTGCTTTTAAATCAGGAGCTCACAGCCCATGTATTGTTAGATTCCTGGATATGTACACAGGTGCTAGCCTCGGTTTTGTTGTTTTTCTGTTGTGATTGTTTAATCTCCCTCTCTTGCCTCTAACCCTGGGCGGGGGGAGATTAACATCACCACCACACCTGCATGTGGTGCTGCCTCACCCTGCTGCTGGATTCCACCCCCCTCCCCACACACACTAGAACCCAGAATGCAGCCTAGTGTGCACAGAGCATTAGTGCACTGGTAAATACACAGGGCTGCTGTGTGTTTCTGTGTTTCTCAGCACTGCTTCAGACTTTCTCAGTGCTGTACCAGCGCTTTGTGAAAGAAATTGCCTTCTGCTGATTAACAAAGCTGGGTATCTTTACTGAGCCGAATGACCACATACTGTGCTGACATGTTCTCAAACTTCAGAGCCAAACCCTAGAGTCAGGAAGTCTGTAGTTTGGGACATTTCCCACCCATAGCAGTGCAGAGGATTTCCTCCGGGGAATGCTGACATGCTTAGGTAAGGTTAGCAGCCTGATTCGTCTTGATTGTGCTTGACTGCCTTTAACAGAGCTGAGCTGCACTGAGAATGCTGGTCCTGTCCATGTCCCTTCCGGTCCCCTCCTGCCTCTCTTCTCTGTGCACCACCCTCAAGGTGTAGCTGACCCCAGGAAGCTGGCTGCAGAGACCCTCACCTCCCTCTCTGCCCCAACTCTCCCTCTCTCACACCAGTTTAATGCAGCACTGCCTCATGGGAAAGGATGGTGATGGAGGCAGCTGTACTGTGTAATACTTCATGTCTGCTTGTGAATTGGGATTCTTGCAAAGAGCTTATGAATGTGTTTTGTGCTCTACACAGGGATCAGTCATGTGTAACCGAGCGAACAGGCTCACTGTGTTCTCTGTGAAACTGCATCACTCCTCCAGTGTCATGTACTGGCAAACTGGGTGAATTCAGCCACAAATCTTCTCCTTGTTTGCTTCTTCCTAAAAAGTCTCACATTTCTAGGAACGGTCAGTCTCTGAAGAGCTGCTTTTAAACCAAACTAACACAGTGATGTGTTTGCACACATACAGCACAAGATAAGATTTTAAACAAAGTTGAATTGCTGCTGGTCACAAGTTGTAATGTCTGTCAGTCATTAATGAGTCTGTAATGACGTACAGGAGGCTGCAGTGACTGTCAGTAAACACCATGTGGTACAGCCAGGCTCGTGTAGGACAGCAATGATAGCCTGGGTTTGCATTGCTATCCGTGCTGTGCATCTCCCTTCCCGTCTGATGCAATATATACACATCTTTATGTAATGCAGGCAAAGTGCTTTTGGAGACCACACCCTCTTCACACTTCAAATATTGTGAGTGGTCTATTTTAATTACGTGAAACAGAGGCAATGTCGCCTCCCTTTAACTCTGCGCAGATCCTGCTGCCATTTTATTGACTCCCTAATTGCCTTCTGAAGTCAGTACACCATACAAAGGAAGTTTTGGGGTGTCAATATTATTCTTCTGAATTTGAAGTTTTTTAGTAACTGCTTCAAGATAGAGGCCACATCCTTACACTTGAATCCCAGCAGCTGTTCCATACCGAAGTAATGTTTTCATGTAATTTTTAATTGCTTGGTAAGCAAGCTGCTAACTTAAAGTTACTAAAATATTTTAAAGAAAAAAAAAATATATATAGAACATGTTGTTAAACAGTTAGCAAGCTAATGGAAGGAACGCTGCTGCCTGTTAAAAATAAAGACCTGTGCTTTGTGATGGTGGTGATTTTCTCTCTAGGTTTCTGCGTTGCTGTGCAGATAAAAAAAAAAAAAACTCCCCGCCTCTCACCCAGGTGTTTTCCAGACCATTAAAGCTCTCCTTTGCTTCTGACAGCTTTGCCCCGGCTGTGTCGAGCAGCAGGCCAAAATGCAAAGCAGTATTGGTTTTAAAATCTTTTCAACTGAAATAATTAAAGCAACTCTATTGTTACACTGGCCATCATAAAAAAAAAAAAAAAAAAACAGAACACGACACACTTAGTCACTGTTACACAACCAATGGCTTGACACAAGTTTATACTTGGAATTACAAGTAAGTGCGGTGTGGAAATACTCTGTCACTAATTAACATTGCTGCTGTCACTGTTTCAACATAAGGTGAGGTGCCACCCCCAGCATTTAAATCCAGCACACTTGGTAGGATCCTGGGTACATCTGGGTTCTAAAGGGGTGTACAGATCATCACTGCTGCATGGCTGTGTTTTCAATCCTGGTCCTGCAGCACCATTCCACTCCAGGTTTAACAGGCACAATGAGATAATGAACTACTTCAGGGTTTAATTGGTTCCAGTAAACAATTGCAAACAGGTTTGGAGCAAAGACCAGGCATGGAAGAGCCCACTTTGGCCAACTCTGATAAGCTTTCGTACAACAGGTACAACAGTGACTCCCAATGCCAGGCACCCCCCACCAACCCCAACCCCTTACATTTCATTATTCATATAATGCATTCACCTTTTCATGCACAAACTATTGAAAATAGCTCAATCAAGCAGCTTTAAAATGCAGTATGCTTTTCATTTCTTTATATGGGGAAAACAATTACATCTTCATATGAGGTCATAATGCACTTTGTTGCGTCTTCCACGTAAAGACTAGAAGAGAGATTTGTTTTTTTAACACCAAAATGACTGCAATTTGTTTCGATCTGAAATGCCCCTGGTAACACACAGTGTAGCGGGCACGTGCACCGAAGAGCACTTTTAGAACAGAAAAAACATTGTAGAGAAATGACTCCAAAATGCAAAGAACAGCCTGCTGCTAAGTAAGCAGAGCAGTGTTGCTGGCAGGCTTTACAGCGGTGCGGCAGGGCTCCAAGCAGCCTAGGAAAAAGACTTAGATGCTGTTGCACAAGCTGGACTGTTTGCGTAACCAGCTGGCAATCGTTTCAGGTGCAAGATGTGTGCCTGTAAGTCAGCCACTTCTAAGAATGCAGTGTGTGTCAGCCTGGCGTGTGAGGTAATGCTGCATAAATAACTATGTAAGAGATTGTGCAAGCAGCTTCCTCAAATTCCACTCACATTTAAAGGGCTGTTATTAGAGTGTTCTGCAGGGCTGCACTCACTTGCAAAACTTGACCTCCATTCGTTTGTACAGCAGCACTGCAGTTTTCATATTGCTATATTGTGTATTTACCGTGGTTTCTATGGATTATTTTTTAATATACTTTACCTCTTTACAGTGCTTATCTATGCTTTGCCATGCTTTCACTGTGCTTTGTTACACTTTGCTGTGCTTTTACTGTGGGACACTTTTAGAAGTGATTAACATAAACAACATGTTTCAAGCAAAGTGTACAGTGGCATACTGTGGTAAATGCATTGTAAAGTGTAATAATGCATAACAGGTGATTTCTCCTTTTAACAAAAAATAAGCTTCATGTACCTTCCTGCATCTCAATACTGGTGCAGCAAAACTGAGAGCCAGTCACCCATGCGAAAAAGTACCATAGTGTTCTGGCCAAAACTAAGCCAGTCACCCATATGAAAGAGTACCATAGTGTTTTGTCAAAAACCCTGCTCTGACCACTAATCAGGGAAAACGGTGGCTTGTCAGATACAATAATCTCTAACAGTACAACAAAAGATGCTTGTGCTTGTAGACTCAGTCTGCCATGGAAATGTGGGAAGGCAGTGCGTAGGATGGCTTCGTGGTTTCGGCATCAGGGTGTTCAAAGTGTTTGCTGAAAGTGTGCAAGGCACAGTGCTTTGGGAGAGTCCCCTCACTCTCCACAGCTGTCTCCCACACAAAGAGGAAGCTGCCTGCCACCGCTTGCCGCTCCGTGCAGCTCTGTTTACAGCCTGCCCGCTTCTTAACAGGCAGCGAGACGGAGCAAGCAGGACTCGGGGGTTTGGAGCCATGTCTGTGCTGTCCAGCCCCGCCCGCCTGTCTCGCACCAACACAGAGGTGAACCAGTTGCCGTGTACCTGCATCTAATTATTTAGCAAGACTCTGCTTACTGCCAAGACACACAATCCGGAGAGGGATTTCCTGTAATACCTGCATTTTGATAACCTGATATCGGGTTCGAATCAGACACTGTCTTGCTTCGTTTGCCTTCCAGTGCCTCAACGCTTCACAGCTGTAAAACTGTAACGCAATAACCCCTGCAAAAAGAACACAGTTGACTACTATACTTTTGTCAGAAAAGCCTATAGCAGTCACATCACCATTGCCCTGGCCTCCACCAGTGGTTTCCAGAGGAGCAATCACTGAGGAGCAGTCAATGCTGGGTGGGACTGAGTGTGGAAGACATACTGGAGATGGTTCACCTGGCAAACTGCCAGAGAGCAGTATGCAGGGACAAGCACAGCTCAGCAGTGCCGTGCTTCCCTTTCCTCTCTCCCACCCGGGTGACTCACTCTGTAAAGATGCGGCTCAGCCTGTGACAAATTCATTTAAACAGACTTTAGACCGAGGTGGCGTGACATGAAATTCCATGGAGTCAGACTGGATGTTTCTAAAGAGAAATGTCTATCTGTTGATCTCCTGTGTTTACGAGTGTCTCAGCAGGAAAGCCCCTCTGAAATGAGCCAGGTCAATTACAGGACGGTTCGGAGATAGTTCCCGTACAGAAACTGTGTTGCTATAGTGCATGGCGTGGCTCCTCCCATTGGAAATGCTCTTGCTCTGTAATTGACCTTGAACACAGAGTGATTGCACGGCAGTTACAGTAAAGACCAATGATTGGAGTATCAGCTAACTCCAAATGGGTGACGTGCAGGCTTAAATTCATTTCAAAGAGGGTTCATATTTCCTTATGTTGCATGTGATAATTAGCTGGGTGTTTAGTTAGCTGTATAGCTGTGCTGACCCCTGACCCTCTGTCCTGTTGTGCAATGTTTCTGAGTGATGTCTGTTCTTACTCAAAGTATTTAGAAGGAAACTATTGTTTACACATTCTCTTCTGCCTGCGCTATTAATATTATAGATGTATTTGTGTTTTTTTCCCATGGACCAGAGGTCAGGTTTTGTTATAGTAATTATAGCTCCGTATTCCAATGGGAATATCGTGGAACCGTGCATGTGTACCAGTGACCCTAAACCTACTTCGACATCTCAGCCACGGAGAAAGTTCCCAGGGAGAGACAGCCTGCGGATTGACCGCTATACTGACCCTTCCACATTCCAATTTCCAGAGCTCTTTACTGACCCTTCTGAATTCCAGAAAGCTCTACTGACCCTTCTAAATTCCAGAGCTCTTTACTGACCCTTCTAAATTCCAGAACGCTACACTGACCCTTCTGAATTGTCTGCTTGCAGTTCATTTCTAATTGTTCACTCTTGAATCACCAGGAAAGTAATCCTGTAAACATACACAAACCTTGAAAGCATGATCAATAAAAGAAAGTAGATTAAAACAGGGTTGCCTATCCCCCTGAGAGACTTGAGCAGTTTCTGCGTTATCAAAAGGGTATAAAGGGAGGTTTTCCTTCAGCTGCAGAGGAGTAGTGTGGCTTCACCTTGTAAAGCACAGACCGGCAGTAAAAGAGATTAGATAAAAATACACAGAGTTCAATACAGCTTTAAGAGGGTGCCCTAGTTAGATTTGCATTGTTAATTTCAATCTGAGACAGAGCAGAATAGGTTTGCACCGGGACAGTCTGAGTTGAATGCATCCTCTGAGATTAAAGTTTTTTAATGTCCTGAGGTGAACTGATGCAGCACACCCTGTTTTTGTTGCTTTGCAGAATGTAAAATAAAACACAGTGACATATTTAAAGAAAGGCTGTGCATCGTGTGCAGACTGAAGTATCAGCAGCATGCCTGCTCTGCGATGCCTCTGTACTTCTCTTCTTTGCCGCTCATACCATTGAGGATTATTGGTTAGTGGTGTGTCATGCTCTACAAAAAGACTCACATGCTGTTCTTACTTTAGACTGCAGTGTACATTTTATTAGATTATATACAATACTAACTCATAAACTGTCCCTAAAATCACTCTTCCTAAAATCACCAGGATACAGAAACAATACTGGTAACTGTACCCTATCGGGTACTGTGTGCCTGCTGTCACTGTCAAACATTGCGTGTTTATAGTTTAATCTTTAACCTTGATAATCTCTGTGTATGTTCAGGCAAAGCTGTTTTTATATTCGCTCTACACACATCAATACATACAGAGGAGGATGGATTTACACAAATCTAAAATCCTTTATTTATAGGTATTTCTGTGATGTATTTCTGTGATGCATTTCAGAGATGCATGTTTGATATCTATAGCACATGTGCATCCTGCACTGCACAGACAGAGAGAGAGAGCCCTTGGATTGGACAGGTGTAAGTGGTGGGGATTGCCCTCAGTGCTTTGAACACACATTGTTCAGCAATGGAGTCCTTAGCACTTTTCCAGTACTGTGTCCTGCTGCCCTCATACTCACCTCTGATGGTGTGACTAACAGATGTGTTTCAAAAACAGCACCGCTAATCAAGACCTTATCAGCTGTGATCCGATCATTAACCCTCACCTGCCATGGGCTGAGTAAGGGCTGCAAGTGAGAGATAGCTGCGTCCCAACCTCGTCAGATATTCAAATCTATAGTGACGTCGAGTTCGGAGACATTCGTGTTTTCATTATGATTGGCTGGTATTTGAATAAAATGTGTCCACATTTACAGTCTTTTAGCTCCTTGTGAAAGCACACATTGCACTGTGCAAACTAAAAATATAGAAATTGCGACACCACTGCACGTCTTCAGTGGTAAAAACAGGCGCGTGTCGGATTTCATTGTAAAATAACACACCGTTGTTTTTAAAGAGAGCTTTTTTTATCAAATCCAGCCCTTCAGAGTGAAGAAAAATAACCATGAACTCACAACAGCAGCAGGAAGTGAAACACACTGAACATGAAAATGCTGTGCTGCCCTTTGAAGAGATTTCCTTGAGCACAGGAGGTGTAGTCATTCTGAGAAAGGTCTTTAAAAAAACAGCAGTTATACTGGAAATAACTGGATGCCAGAATGATTTTGTGAGGAATTTAGTGCCCATTAAAAAAAACAACAACAAAAAAAACTGTTTCTGTGACTTAAAACAGGAATCACTTAAACACTCCCCAGATCTCAATGACTTTCAGTCAGTATTGAAAGTGCCACTGGAACCAGCAAGTGAAAGGCTTTGCTTCACATTTCCATTGAGTCTTATAGGCAAAACACCTGATAAAGACAGCGAGCCCGATGACGCATTGGCACACTGAAGCTAGGCATGGGCAGCAGAGTATCTGATGGTGCTCTGATTGAGTGGAAAAGATTACACTAGATTGGTTGGCATACGAATAAACAGGCAGGGTTGTGCAACCCGGCTTGTTTTTCATCTCCGAGAGAGGGCAGGTGGAGAACAAATCAGGAAGTGAAGACTGTCACTGGAAACGAACGCCAGCCAGAGGCATATTGTACCTCTCTGATGGGCCAAGGAGCAGAACAGATAACAGGAGCAGAGTCAGTCGGCCCTCATGTGCTGAAAACAAACCCCGTGTTCCGGGAGGTTTTCAAAACGTGAATTATTTGTATCGCCTTATCTCAAGGAAAAGCTACTGTACTCTGCAGTCAGTGCCAAGGCACTATCTGGTGTAACAATAAAAAATGTGTTTGTGGTTTTGACTCATATATGTAGCCAGAATGTACGTCAAGGTATTTGCATGTGAGAAATGAATGCACAGAGGTTCACAGTGGAACAAGCAGTGCAACAATATTTCAAGAGGGACAAAAACAACAAGCTCTCCCCATGAGTGAAGTTTGCTTCTTAGTCTGAGCCCAGCCGCACCGAGTTCTCAGTGTGAATCCCTACCACGTCATATTCAAATAAAATATTTCAGCCCAGACAGGTATTTAGGGTTCTGATGTCACGACAGCTGTGTCACATGAATTTCATAATTCAGCGTGAATTTCCAACTGTTCTAAAGCTTTCTCAAAGTTCAGAAGGATCCTGGATTTCTTCTTTACTCAGAACAAAAGGAAGGAAGTTTCTAACTCTTTCAGAGTTTAAAATCTAAAGGACATCCTGCCACAATTAGGTTTAATTTTTGGAATGCACATAGACCCCTGGGCTACTTCCTGGGAATTGTGATTTTTCAGCCAGTTCCTTTCCTTTCTCTGATGTAACCAAGGCTTTTGCAAGGTAGGTGGAAAAGCAGAACTTCACTCCCTGTACTTACAATACTCCTCATGCTGTATGATTATGCCATGGAGAGGAATTAAACACAAGACACATCTTGGGTATGTAGCACACACTTGCTTGCAGATTGGCTGTGCCCATAATGGCATCAGGAATCCCTTCCACAGTCCATTCTCTGCATGCTGTTTAAACTGGAGACTGGCATGGGTGGCAAATCTGGACCTGGGGACCTGCCCTGAAAGATACCAGGGCACCTGGGTGATTTCAATGCTAGCTTAGTGAGTTAAAGGAATTCAATAAACACATCCCCTGCCCCTGGGAAGCAGAAAGAAACCAACGCAGGTTCAGAGAGGAACAGTACCCGGTGCCTAACTTGAGTATCGGTGCCTACATTGTATTTAAACCATACATAGTCATACATTTAGTTTCTCTTATGTGCAGACATTCACGGTAAAAAAAGCAAGCAGCCGCCCCGTCTCTCTCAATACAGAGCTTGCTGAGTTCCTGCGTGCAGCAACCTATTCCAAGGGGCATGTTTCGCAAGACCCTGAAAACACCTCTGACGGTTTTATTAGGCAAAATTGAATTGAGCCACAACGACTGAACCCACTCGACGATTCCGGACAGTCCTAACTCTGTAAAGAGGCGACACGTTCATGCTACATTTGCAAGTCAAACTACCAGAAGAGAAGGTGTGTTTGTGTCCTTGCTGGCAGTGAGTCACGGCTCAGCTTACACTGTGTGTGACGTTCACGGGGTCGCTTCACTTCGAGTCTGCTTGCTGCTGCTAGACCTGCATTTTCCAGCCCCCAGTTTTCAGCGGTGTTATCTTTTCTATACTACTAGAGCTGGCTGCATTTCTTATTTTCAGTTATCTTTCCATAGCCCTAAAATCTGCCGTACTGAAAGAGTTCTAGAATATCAATCTCACCAGGGTATCTGGGGTAACCTATTCCAAAACAGAAAAGAATGCCAACGGCTGATTGCAACAAATGACACCAGGCAGGCAGGCAGGTCCAGTTTGCTCAGAGATTGCAACATGCTGGCTGGGAGTTTCACAACACTGTCATTTATTAGCACAAACACAAGTTCACAGGAAACTTTCTCATGATGGGAGGGGGGAAATAAAAGGGAAAAAAGCTTGTTTTGCTGCTTGTGAGAAACACACAGTGTTTGGCACAGTGTGGGTTAGGTCAGGGGAGCCTGGATAGGATTATTTATTAATCACTGTTGTTGCTAATGCTTGGGAAGCTATTGTATAAAGTATATTGATTAGCCAGTTGATCGCTGAGCTTGCGTGTTTGTGAGCCCTGCATGCTAATGTGAACTCACTGGAATGTATCTTGCAAGGCTATCCTCGACATGTACTGACAGAGCTGCCCCCCTGGTTTGAACTGTACATTCAGTCTGGAACATTCAAAGCAGTGAGATGCACTGATACAGCCCTACGCTACCCTGACTGCTACTGTGGTTTTAGAAGCATCTACTTTTCTTTTTCTCTATTGTGGGTGGATAGGGGCTTGTATTGCACAGCACATAGAACAGTATAGTATATAGAATATGATTCATGAAGTCAGTATCCAGTATACTGTAGCATAGGGTGCTGTGCAGCTTCTATCTGGCACCGAACCCCATACCACAGTATATGTTTTAATGAGCATAACTCAAAAGTATAGCCAGTCTATATGTTAATTTCCATTTGCAACATATTTGCCATGCTGTAAATGTAAAAGCTCCAGTACTCATTTCAATGTGTTTGCTGTTCTCTGTGTGCACTAGGAGGGAGGGAGGGAGGGAGGAACGCCCTCAGAGTTTCAGTGTGCAGTGCTGGGAATGACTCAACTCCTGTTTCCTACACCAGTGGAATGGAATGGCCTGTGGGCTGCATTGCTGACTCAGAGCCTCGTTAGTAATCCATTATCTTGGTGGCAGGTCACCTTCACCCTCTGAATACATGAGGGAAGACACGCCCGCCCCGAGACGCGCCTGCCTGCCACCACACGCACGCCTTATTTTTAGAAACGGTTTACACTTGCACACAGCATGAATTTTTTACTATTGCTATTGTGTTAAACTGACTTTGTAAAAGTGTATTTAGGCTTGTGAAAATGAACCATTTTGATTGCTGGTGACTCACCTCACAGTTAAGAGAACAATCCATGTCTTAGTCATCTGGGCATACAACCTAAATAAAGTACATTCAGAAACGAATATTTCAATTAAATCTACAGGACTAAAGCAACCTTTAAATTAAACAGCTTCTTCTTTTTCCCTAGTTCTGTTACAGCATCTGAAATTCCTCCACACCTGCAGCACCATTATCCAACATGCAAACGTGTGCAAATTAATGCAAATCGAACTAAATCTCTCCCTTCTGCTTGTGGCGCAATCCATGTAAATCATCTGTAGAAAAGGCAGTTTGCAAGCACTGTGCTTTACTCATTTTCTGTTCAGTAATCCTTAAAAAGATGAATGCATGAGTAAAAGGTTTGTAACGAATACAGGTCAGGAACTGTGACAATGTACAGCACATGTGTATTTCAAGTATTCATTTGCACCTTACAACAGTTTTGTAAAATCCCTATTTCTTTTGAATGCTCTCACCTCCCTGCAGTAGTTCCCTGATAGTAAATGTCATTGTCAGCCCTCTGTTTAGCCTGCATGTTTTTTTTTTCTGCAGTTCAAGGTTAAACACCCGCCTCTAGCATCATTATAACATATGAAAGCACTGATCAACGCTTCTTCTCAGTACTGCTCTACGCTTTGCATTGCAAGTACATTAGGACCCTTCCTCCATCCGGGCGCGTTTCCGAGTCTAACCCTCTTTCATCTCAGTTTGCTTCTGCTGGAAACCCATGGGACTGATTTTAAACTGCTTTCAATGTGGGCCCTGGTGGAAGATGGAGGCGTGGTTTTACACAACTGGTCTGATATGTGAAGCTCTGACTCCAGTAACAGGTGAAGCTGTTTGCTGCAGAGAGAGTGGCAATGCAGTCCCGCTGACGCTGGTTCTGTTTGTGAAGCCTGTCGTAGATAAGGACTCTGGACACAGAGAGTTCATGGTAATGAAGCACTGTGCTTTATTAAGATGTGCGGCTCACATCATCTCCAGTATAGCACAGCCCAGCCTCCTCCATTGCACAATATCCTCAGTGAAGCAACTTCACAGGAAGCAGGGTCTGTGCTGTCAGGCAAAACTCCGCAGACCTGCCCGCCCTCTGCAAGTCTAAAGCTAGTGCCCAGGCAGGGTGACATCATGCAAATGAATCAGTAAGCACTGCTAAATGTTTCAGAAAGTCTCCAATCCCACACAGTCTAGAAAAAGTGACACAAGGAGGCTATAACAATTTTGCCAGTGTGTCAAATTAGCTTGGGGATCCTGAAAGAAGAAATAGTGAAGAACAGAACAGGAGCCAGGTGGAGTTACATATTACATATAGAAATAACTACTGATGAAACACTTAAAATGTGCAACAGTTCTGTAGTGCTCTGCAGATAATATAATAACATAAATGTAAACCAATGTTAGTTCATACCTGAGTATTCTGAACTTACATGGAAAGACACATACTTGTTCACAGAAAGCTTTTCTACACGCCTCGTTATTTGCTGTAACTTAACTCTCAGCTAAGACTGTGATTTTTATTTTTACATGCATGTTGTAAAAGAAGCACTGAAAAGAGGAACACTTGAAGTTCTTGAGTTGGCATTGAACGCAGACGCTATACGCTGACCACTGGCTGACTCCCTGTATCCACACTGTTTCTATGTTACACATGGCGCAGCTGGATAGATGTGTGAGCTCAGGACCGCTCGATGCTTACCAGCGGAGGTTTCACAAGGCTTCAAAGAAACCTCTCACCACACAGGAAGCAGGTTTACAAGAGCGCATTGTATTCTTCATTCCCCTGTGTCTGTGGAGCATTGCAAGCTGCTTCTCCTAACCTGTTCACGTCACTGTCCCTCGCACACAACAGGCGCACGACTGCCAGGGTTGCTGCTGTCATCTCCTGACATCAAAGAAGAGCATGTGGTTTTAAAAGGGGGGTATTACCGCTAGGCAGCGCCGAGGATGGCATCATTAAGCAGTGACGTCATGAACCCACGAAAGCAGAATAATATACAAAGAAAATGAAAAGACGGGCAGGATCACTCAGCACTCAAACACTTCCAAACCTGTCTCTCCAAGACACCGCCACTTAAAACAGCACACCTGGTAGCTAATCCAATACACTACATGCATATTTATGCCTTTTTCAGAATAAGAAAAGCCAAGTAGAAATGCAAAGTAACAAACCCACGCTTAGGAAAGGACTGGTCCTCCTGAAACTAGGATACTGGCTACTGAGAGACACTGTGAAAGGCTTTCTCTTTTTTGTTTTCATCTTATTTTTTTCCTCATGCTACTAGACCTTATCTTACACTGTTGAAAACAATAAGAGAGTCGCAGTCTCAGTGTCAGCACACAAGAAAAAGCAGAAGCCCTGCAGAGCAGCCTTGGGCGCTGTTTAAATATTTAGATTAGTTATCGAAAAAGAATGCTGGGCTCAGCGACGAGGCTGCCATGGTGACAGACCAGTTGATTGACACAGCACTCATCCTATTGAAGCACCACACATATTTTAAAACACGCAGTGGGCAGACGGCCTCCCACTGCTTTGCACAGTGTAAATATAAAATTTATGGGATACTGAGGCTGTGATATTTGGGTTCAGTGTTCACACGCCGTGCTGCCATTTTAACATGTTCGCAGTCGATGCTCTGACTGGCTGACTGGAGACAGAGAGAAGTCAGCTGGTACCAAGTCACTCAAATCTGTGAGAGGCAGGCAGCACAAGAGGCTTCCAGCTCTTTATAGTAAACTTCATTGGATGCTAGAGGCTGCAGTGCAGTGCTCTTTGGAGAAGGCTGCCAGCTCTTGCTCTGTTTTAGATTTGGACCCCGTCCACAGGTTGTTTTTTTTTATTTTATTTTGAGGAAATGACTTGGGGAGTGCCTTCCTTGTACTTGGAAATGGTTTCAGTTTCCTGTGAAAGCAGCACATACTTTTGAGAGACAGCTGTGCGTTCAACACACTGTAGCCTGTTTCCGAGAAGTGGCAGAGTGCTGTGAAATCACGAGCCGCACTGCTGATGCAATGAACACACCTGCAGTGACGTGACAACTCTGCTCAGCTCGTGCGGTGGAGGAGAGGGATGGGATGCAGCCTGGTGTGATGGGAGGGTGTGGGGAGTTGGGTGGGAAACTGGCCATGTCTGGAGCATTTAGAAACAGGATGGATTACACTGTGTGATAAGTTCAGCATTTAATATACCTTATGATCAAGACCCAACCAATTTCTTAAGTGAAGCGACTTCAATTCAGGATTCTTTCAATATGTACTGATGCATGTCCCTGTGCTTGCTCATCGTTAGCTGATGTTAGTGTCGGGCGATAGCAAGTCATGTGTAATTACATTTCAATTACAGACTTATTTCAAACTGTTACTACAGAGTGTGTTTAATAATAATAATAATAATAATAATAATAATAATAATACATTTTACATAATTTGTTAAGCATGTTTCTGCCACTAAATTGTACACTCACTCAAGATATTCCAATGTCCTTCTTGAAGGTTCTCACGTTGCACTGTACTCATCGTGACAGTGAAACAAACTTGAGTTGTGCTGCCACCATGTGGTAAAATGATGCAATTACAAAATATTGACAGTACGTTGCGTTGGTTATGTTACTGTATATATCTAGCACTGTTATATCCTTAGGGCTTTGGTTAAGTTTTAAACTGTTACAGAACTACCACTTCACAAAAATACCTACGCAGCTGTTTTTTCTTTGTCAGGACTCCTTGATAAGTGTGGACAGTCGTTTAACACGGATTTGTAAACTGGCAGTAACGTGTTTAGTAATATATCGGGTAACTCAGTAGGAAGCTGCTGCGATTAAGAAGCCTTCTTCTCTCTGGTCTCTGGTTTCATTAAAGTCTATCTTAGTACTTCGAGTAAATGCTTTCCAATAGGTTCATGCAAAAACATACAGATAATTCCCCTTTAATTTACCCTTATTTTAGCCACACGTTGAATGGGAATTCTGTGCGCAATAATCTTAAAGGGGGAGTCCCTATTTCTGCAGTGCCCTCACTTTTAAATGAAAATATTAATAGTGTGAGCTCAGATATTCATCTTGTAATTCTACAAACTACAGAAGCAGCAAGACAGTCAATCTCAGGAAACACACAACCCAACTATAGCACTGGAACCAGCATTAACAGAACTGAGCTCAGGTTTGCGGTGGAATATGAAAACGATGTTACCTTCATTTAGCCCATAACGTTCATCTTGAATTCAGATTGATGGTAAATGTGTAGCAGCAGTCCCAATGTGTCTCTGTAATGGAGCGTATTATGGCAGCATTGCTTGTTTGTGGCATTGCAATGAAGCGAGAGGCCAGGCGCTAGTGTTGTGATTCAACATTGAATGGTCCCCCATTAAAAGTGACTGTTTTTAGTGTCTGACTGCTTTGGAATCTCATTACTGTTGCCTAATGACATTCCAAAGAGTACATTCTAGAATTCTAGCAATACAACTAATACAAGCCAGGCTTTCTACAGGGCATGTGATGGTTAAATATATAAAGATATTACAAATTGTGTTGCTGTGAAAGATATTTGTATTTAAAGGGAAGAGAGAGAGGAGACATCAGGGAGGAGCTGATAAGAAAACACAGAGTCATGTGAACTGCTTTTAATAGAAATAAGGCAGAAAACTGAAACAAAGCCAACCTTGCAGGAACAATGACACAAGAAGGCACGTATCAACTGCCCTCAGCAGAGAAAGTTCAGTTAAAGGACGGCTTAAAAGCCTTTCACGACAGGCCTGTCAGGCAATGCCCTCTAATCTTGGAGACAAAGTTCTGTCACACCGGAATGCAGAAGGAGTCCAGCGAAGCCAGATTCATGTTCTGGCTCTGGGCTGGGTGCTCTGCATGTGAGCCAGGCTGACGGGGAGTCTGGAATCCAGAGAAGCCGCGGTCGGTACTGTGACTCTGGGTCGGGGTTCTGAGTGTCCTCCCATGCTCAGAAGTAGATGCTGAGTATCCTCACTCTTGGGTTTCTCCAGGACCCTTCGGAGCGGGCAGATGAGAACGCATCCAGCAGCGCCGTGCCCCCCAGCGCAGAGCTCCAGGGCCTGGTTGTACTCGATGGCTTGCTGGTCCACCACTTGCAGCTCTCCCTCCTGTGGCAGAGCAAAGCTCTGCTCTTTAGAAATTGGCAGGGATGGGGTTAACTTCCCCTACCTGCCTGGGTTTATTATGTTCAGGTGGCTGGGGTTGATTAGTTGATTAGGTTGATTAACGATCAATCAGCGCCCAGCCACCTGATATAAAAGGAGGCCTCTGCTTCTCATTTGGGGAGAGGGAGCTGAGGAAGCAGGTTGGTGTTTGTTTTGTGGTTTTTGAATTTTCTAAATCCAGTGAAGGCATTGCCCAGCCTGGAAACTTTATTTTTGTGAGTTTTGTTTTTGCTTTATTTGTGTTTGAGTATCTGTTATTTTGCCCTTGTGCACTTTATTTTTGTTTATTTATAATAAAATAGTTATTTTTTGAACTGCAGTCTGTCTCTGGGCCTCTATCCACTCGCCAGCCTGCCACACTCCCCAAAGCCTTCGATCTTCGGGGGAACGAGGAGCCCCATGCCCAGGGCAACGACTCCCATCAGGAGAACCAGGACCCCTGTGGTGAGACTGGCCTGCAGGGACACAGCAACCAAACCTGTCACATGCTTTACATGGTCTGCGCAAACAAGCCGTGAGCAAGATGGGAGGATCTGAACATGCAGGGGATTTCAAAAAGGTATGACGTGTGTGTGCGCTAAGCACTAAACTATGCACATAGTTTCTTATTGTTAAATATGTTTGCATGAAACTGTGATTACACTTCCACGCCCACAATCAAGCATGCACGCTCAGGCGTTTTTAAGTGTCAGCTTCATACCCTCCAGAGAAGGGGGTGGGAACTGGCCCAGGACAACAGAGTCCCCTCAGGCTCTTCTGGATCTTCCTTGGGTTGAGAAAAGGCACAGTCTTCGTAGAAGAGGTGCAGGTGGGATCACACACCGAACCGCTGGCCTGCCATCTTACCCCACATCCCAGACGGGTCATCGCACGCTGCCATGGATCCTGGAAGAAACTGCAGGGAAAGAAACAACGTCCCCGTTACCAACTGAACCACACTAAATCCCTGAAATAATCCTTAGGGATAGCCCTGACACTGAACCCTGAGTGCTCCCAGGAATAGCTTTCAGTGTTCTGCGTGTGTGGTCCTCAAAGAAGGATACAGTTTGATAGCTCACTTACACTATATTTTAAAGCAACTGGCAGCGACCTTCAGTCTGTGCTCAGCAATCACTATGTATGCATTTCTGTTGCAAAATGTTATCGCGAATCTCATTCTGCGCTGGTGGTGCCGAGAGGAGAACTCCGTGTGTATAATAAGCAGTAGCACAGGATAACAGGAGAACAGCAAACACATCGCTCTGGATGCACACAGCAAACGATTTGGGAATGTGAACTACAGGAGCGGCAAGAGAGAGGCTCCACTGAGTCACACAGGGTGAAGGGCAGTTGGCACAGAAGCCTTGTGAATAAATGACTAATCTCTCTAAAAGAATGATACATCTGTTACAGAATGCCGTCCTCTCACAGAAATAATCTAATATCGATTAGCATTCCGAGTGCAAATCCACTGATAACAGATCCGGATGTGCTATATGCTGTACCATGGTATTTCTTCCTAGCCTCAGACCTGTTTACAAACCTCAACAAGCCAGGTATGAAAAGCAGGTAACGAGATGAACGCTGTTGTTGATTGTATTACACCCCTGGTAGAGCTAGACTTCCACAGTCACACCTACACCTCTCCGTGTGGAACAGTGCACCTCTTCAGAACGCACACGCTCCTGTGTACTTGCTGTCTTTGCAGAAGTGCCTAACAGATACAAAAGGAAGGTGTTGGGTTCTTCCACGGCTTCTTTAAAAATATCTTTAACTACGCCCTGCTATCCCCATGCAAACCTCTTGTCATGAGAAGCATTTGAAACATCAAAAGAAAGGAAAGAGGGCTTGCTTACCTGTTGTAGCCAGTTGGGTTTACTGCCGGTATTGAGCGACTCTCCGCTGAATAGACCCAGCAGAATCAATGCTTCCAGTGTGTGCCAGTATGTGAGTGTGTGTGTCTGTGTGTGTGTGCCGCAGGTTTGCTCAGGTCATTGCTTCTCACCTCTGTTTCACTAGGATCTCTGGAAGGATTTACAATAGGAAAGTGCGCTGGCCTGGCTAGGCTTGTGTAACAGAGCTGTACAGCATCATCAGCACTCCCAGCTCTATGTCAGTCTCCTTCCACTGCAGCTAGAAATCCCCACCAGTGCACTCTGCTGTCTGTGAAGACAGATGTTTAGAAGATGAGGTTTCTCGTTGCGCATCCTTCTCTCGGAAGGCTGACACCAATTTAGTGTTGACCTTGAGCGTGTTGCCATAGTGACAGGGAGACTGGCTCTCCTCTGCATTCATCAGCAGGGATCAAACAGGTGAGCTTACTGAAGTTCAAGTGCTTCCTGTGCAAATCTGCGGGTTTGAAGATTCAGAAACACCTGCCATAACATCGTTAATATGGTGGAGCCAGGGCGGCACAGAGTCCGTGGGAGTGAGCTGGGTTGGTAATCTGCAGCAAAGTATTCAGAATGGCACATACAGGAATCTTTTTTTATTTTTCAGTCTTCAGACAGACAGACTGACATACAACAGGGAGATGCAGCTTTTATATATTACAGAACATGTGTCAGGGGTGCCATTGACGTCACAAATGAATCAGCCACATGAAAACAGCCCAGGACTTCATATTGCTGATGGTTGCATTTTTTTGGCCATATCCCTGTACTGTATTTATCTTGACAACATGCTGTTGAAAAACAGAACCAAGTCACTCTTTTCACCCAGTGATCGCAGCATGCCCAGTACATTTCCATGGCCGACACCTGCACTGCCCGCTGTCACAATGCCAGTCACTCCTTGCAGTCTTGCAGTGCAATGTAGATCTATGAAAGCTTCAGGACTGCCCCGGCTCTATAAGCACATTGCAGGATGCTTGAGACAGACTCGTTCATCATTCCCACCTTGTAATGTGCTGCCAAGCTTCTCTTAGAAAGGCACAGGACGCTATTGTGAGATGCTTTGAATCAACTTGCTTTCTATTCGAACAAAACAAATCACCCAGCTGTCTCGTAACCAGCGCCGGAGCCTTTGAAACTAGCAGTTTCAGAGTTGCTGTTTTGCTTTCTTGTGTGCTACCTCATGTACACCACGGGGGTCAGTGTGGTATCTCCCTGCATCTCCTACCCTGCCCCCCCTAGACTGGCTGGTCCTGCCTCTAGATGTCTAGACAGAGTGAAGCCCCAGATACACCATGGCCTCCTATTTCAGGAGAAGCCCTGGGCAGTCACTAGCATGCATCTCTGGACATAAAATACAGTGTGTCAGGTCTCATATACAGACAGAATGTGCACATGGATAATTATCTTCAACATGTCAGTCTATACACTTAATGTATGGTTTCATGTGCCCTTTCGTACACGCACCTTGGTCAATTGAGATTCAATGGGGTTCTTATAACCACACCTATTGTTTCAGTGAGTATGAAACTGTGTCTCATTTAAGCACGCTGCAAAAATGCATTTTCATTGTTATTGATGCTCTCAGGGACGAACACAAGAGCGCTGAAGAGCAATGAAGGCTGCCCAGTCAGCCTGTGTTTGCTGCATACTTTCTGCTCTGTGCTCTCTCCGAGTTTTCCTCATACAATATGACTCATAGCTTACTCAGATCAACTTGCTCTTGTTCATCTCTTAGCAACCCACACCAGGCTTAGTGGCGAATATGAGCAGATCTCCTTTTCAATTTTCAGCCATAACAGATGAAAAATCTTCAATCAGCTTGTCTTTATTTTTGCTCATCTGTCTGGAAGTGTGACAGGCTGGCGAGTGGATAGAGGCCCAGAGACAGTCTGCAGTTCAAGAAAAATACTAATTTTATTATAAATAACACAAAATAAAAGTGCACAATGGCAAAATAAAAGGATCTAAACATAAAAAAAAACCCAATACAAAAACAAACTTACAAAAACAAGGTTTCCAGGGTGGGCAATGCCTTCACTGGATTCAAATTTACCAAACCAAAACCAACAAACACCAACCTGCTTCCTCAGCTCCCTCCTCTCAAATGAGAAGCAAAGGCCTCCTTTTATGTCAGGTGGCTGGGCGCTGATTGATCGTTAATTAACCTAATCAACTAATCAACCCCAGCCACCTGAACATAATAAACCCAGGCAGGTAGGGGAAATTAACCCCATCCCTGCCAATTTAAAAAAAGGCAGAGCTTTGCTCTGCCACAGGGAGATACAAAAAATATTATTCGTAGCAGAACACTACCACCCTATCGCAGCACATAAGGATCACACACACACCCCCACTCCCCCCCCCACATACACACCTGTTCAAGAGCCTAAGCCATGCTTTGGAAACCATGCTTCCTGTGGAAGATGAACATGGGGCGTTTCAGTGGGTTTCCAAACAAGAAAACAAACTCAGGAGCTCAGCGATGTCTGAAAGCCAAGAGACAATGCGGCCAGGCCACCAAAGAGCAATGCGCATATTGTGAGGAGAATCTGTTACAACGAACAATCCAGACATAATCCATGCAACACAAACAAATTTAGATTCCTTTCCAGCGTTAAGCACACAGACGCTGCAATATCATGTACGACCTGTAGGGAGTGCTGTTGTCTTAGACAGAAGTGCATGCTGTGCTGTACGGACTGCCTGGTGAATGGAGTTCTAATGCACAGCACGGCTGTGGCCACCTCAGTATTGATACATTTAATCTAAACTAAATGGAGCCCTGAAGAGATCAATATGCTCCTCGCTCTCGAGCAAAAAATGACTCTTTTCAATGGATCCCTGCCTGGTTTTGCTAAGAAGCACACAGTCAGTTCTGTGAACATTAAACTTTGTTCTTTAAATAACTTGTGAGTTAAAAGCATTGTAGGATCCTACATTCCGGAGAACACCCAGAATATTATAGTTCCTCTAATGTTTCATATGAGAAGGGTTTTTAGTGAAAATGAATAATTACTGAAGCATGTCTCTGTCAATGCAAAGCAGTACTGCTCTTTGATTTGTCTCATTCCTGTGTTTTAAAGGGTTTGTTTTGAAGGGTGCATTAATAGACTTGTTTAGCCACCCTTACATTAAAAAGGTACATGCCGTGCAAGTCAGTCAGTCTGTACTGGTGTCAAGAGAAAGCTGCAGTCTCTTTAGAGCCTTTTTCCTGTCCCACCCCCCACCCCGCCATCTCTAAGAGCTTTAGAGCTCCTCTGCTAAGCTACCCCATTCATTTCCCCTTCTGTGCAGTCCTTACCTACACCTGCAGTCTGGGATCCAGCATCATTAACCCGCTAGCCAGGCGTGTTTTACTGAAGACTGAGAGGCTCCTGCAATAGTGCACTGCTGTACCGTGCATTGGTGTGTTCTTCCGCCTAGCAGTGTGGGAGGATCATCTCCTTGAGAAATTGCTTATTGCTTTAGACAGGTCAGAGGCCAAGTTATTCCAGCTACTCAGGCCTTTGCAGTCAAAGGAATTGAATACTCACTCCACCGGTGGATGTGGTGATGTGACAGGCAATGTAATCTGCCAGATACAATCTATATCTGTGTGTGCGTGTGTGTGTGTGTGTGTGTGCGTGTGTGTGTGTGTGTGTGTGTGTGTGTGTGTGTGTGTGTGTGTGTGTGTGCAAGCACTGAATGACAAGCGACGCTCACTGACTTGAATACATTCAAAAAATGAACTAAAATCTGACAATTAAAAAAATCTAATCTAATAATCCCTTCTACTAAATGCACATTGTAATCTTTGACCTGGTCTCACATGAAAGAGGCTTAAGACCTTAAAAGAATTTATTTACACCCTGATGTTATAGACTATGCTCATCTCAATTGATGTTTTAGCAGACTGCTGTCGACGGTTTTGAAAGAACCCACAGCTCAGTTATTCAGCATCTATTTTTTTCAATAAATATTATTCATGATAATGTAGGCCCTGCTCTTAAAGGGAAAGACACATGGCAGGTGTAGCCAGCTGTGGGTAATGCAGACATACAGGGGGGCTGGACCAGCAAAAACACCTGAAACACCTGCCATATGTAAAACATACTTTTGCGAATGCAACCTTTATAGCAAACACCAGTAAATTCAATTAAAATGCAATTTCCACCAACATGACATGGCGCTCATATTGAACTAACATGTAGTGCACACCTATAGAACCCAAACCCTGATAGCAGACGTGATTCATCCTGAACGGGCCCACATTTCAAGGTATCAGCGCGTGTGGACTGAGTCATGTTTTCCAGTGCATAGCAGCCCGTGTGCATTTGAATTTCTCTTTGTAGGCTGCTGGAAGTTTTAAAAGTCACTTACCTAAGTGACCAGGGACCCCTGGGGTTTTTGGAGCCCCCCTAGGTGACAGATAACATGCGTGGGGTTACAAAGCTTATAAATACAGGTGAGTGTCCAATGGCCCCATGCTGCCTTATTGAAACTGTCCTCCCATTGGGAGACATTCTTCTGAGACACTGCAGCTGACACCTGCACACTGGCTTAGTGGATTTAAGCTGCTGTGTGTTTGCTGAATGGTGTGGGAGCTTAACTTGCCTTGTTCTTTTACTGGGTCACACAATGCTGCTCTGCTGCAGTTATATAAGAAACGCTTGTTCCAAACAGT
Organism: Polyodon spathula; assembly: GCF_017654505.1. Taxonomy (NCBI): domain Eukaryota; kingdom Metazoa; phylum Chordata; class Actinopteri; order Acipenseriformes; family Polyodontidae; genus Polyodon; species Polyodon spathula. The sequence continues at coordinate 12,850,028 of NC_054541.1, read as the reverse complement.
GCTGGGGTTATTTGGGACTATATGCCTGATGAAAGTTATCCAACTGTCCTAGAAATCATTCTCTCTCTCTGACACACATGCACACACACACACAAACATGCACGCACGCACACATGCACGCACTTGCATACACGCACACGCACACACACACAGCAGTTTATTTTTAGTAGTTCGTAATGTTCTGTATAATAAAATATTCCTGTTTCCTCTGCTGAATTACTGGGACTTTTGAGCTGAAGCAGAAATCAGGGCATCAGTTTTCATGGTCTTAAATTCGGCATTAAACTGATCCCAACACTGCATTTTTACAGGTAAATCTATTCAGGGATGAGGCAAATCTGCAAGTGAGAGGGAGGCTTGGTAAGGCTGACCCTCAGTAATCGCAGCATTGCAGGTTATAGAAGTGCCATTAGCATTGGAGCTGTATTGGGCCTGATAGTGACCCTGCAGAAGTGGAACGGCAATGCTTCACATCGTGGCTCCGTCTCGGGCAGCTCAAGCAGCATTACAGAATTGCAATGCTGAATTCTAACTCACTTGCTAGTGCTTCAGTGGTGCTTTCCATTTAATATTAATCTGACATTTATGAAATGGCCAGAATATATAAAGAATCGGTATATATATATATATATATATATATATATATATATATATATTAATATATATATATATAGTGAAAGAAGTATCAAATTATATATACCTATCTATTGATTAACTTATCTAAATTTTAGTACTACTGGGACACACCTTTCAAATGGAGTAACGCTGTTATTATTATTATCACCATTTCATTAAAAAGACTCCCGTGGCTTGTAGGATAAGCATGAGTCACAGCCAGGGGCAGATTACATTCACAACATAAACAACAACTTGTGCAACCTTGCGTGACATCCTAAGTCCTGGCTGGGCTCCTGTGAATGTGAAACAAGTGAAGCAGGTAAATGATTGTTGGTTTTGTACACAGTGGAGTCACTGAGGAATGACACACTGCAGTTTCAGATCCTCAATCAATTACTTCACTATCTGGATGTGTTTGCAGTTCATTAGATTAATCAATAAAGCCAACGCATATTGGCACAAAATTACAGTGCTCAGCTGCTGTCCGTTGCAAGGATTATGTGGTTACGCTGGAAATTAGAAACCTCAGAGCACGTGAAGCTCCAGTATTGTTTACCTGTTTTCTAGCTGCAATGAAACCATGATTCCAGGGCATTGCCTGGGTAAGCGCGCTCCTGTGCAGCTCGCAATATTAACTTCAACCTTCTAATCAGGGTTCTGTTGCTTTTTCATTTATTGCAGCATTCTGCATTGTGAGGCTCCGTGTTCCACTGGGGTCCACCCGAGAAGCAGATGGAATCTGCACAAGCTGTGCAATAAATGAAAACAAATAAAAAAAAAACTCCAAACACAAATGTGGCAGGCTGGCAGGTGGATAGAGGCCCAGAGACAGACTGCAGTTCAAAAAAAATATACTTTTATTATAAATAAACACAAAATAAAAAGGCACAAGGGCAAAAATAAATACACAAATACCTAAACAAAGAAAACAAAACTTACAAAAATAAAGATTTCCAGGCTAGGCAATGCCTTCACTGGATCTAGAAAAATTTAGACACCCAAACAAAACCAACCTGCTTCCTCAACTCCCTCCTCCCAAATGAGAAGCAGAGGCCTCCTTTTATGTCAGGTGGCTGGGCGCTGATTGATCATTAATTAAACTAATCATCTAATCAACCCCAGTCACCTGAACACAATGAACCCAGGCAGGTAGGGGAATTTAACCCCATCCCTGTCAATTTAAAAAGGGCAGAGCTTTGCTCTGCCACAACAAATAAAACACGTTCTTATTTATTGAGCTAAAAATGCAATTAAGGCGCTTGACAGTGTGAGGTCAGTTTGAGAAAGCCGGGCCAGTGCCAGAAGCAAGCTGTATTCACATGTGCCAGATTGGTTGTATAATCCTGATGAGAGAGAGAGAGAGAGAGAGAGAGAGAGAGAGAGAGAGAGAGAGAGAGAGAGAGAGAGAGAGAGAGAGAGAAAGAGAGAGAGAAAGAGAGAAAGAGAGAGACAGACAATATTAATGTGGAAAAGTGCTGGGCTTGTGAATGTTTTTATATAAGAGGGCATGAGGGCAGCAGACTGTCAAGCTGCTTGTTACTTGTCTAAAACCATTAGAACCTTGTTATAAGTTACAAGAACCTACTGTGAGTGAATTTAGTCTGTCCAGCCACTTCTGTTAATGCATTTCTGGTGTTGGTTAATGGTGAGCATTGAAGAATAGTATAAGGCACAGGCCAGGCGCACAGCAGGTACTGTAAATGATGTTTCGTACTCTGGGGCCTTTCACCTTAGGAACATGGTGTTTTTTTTTTTTTTTTTTTTTTTTTTTTTTCTTGGACAGAAAGGTAATAAAGTCTTGCTAAGGAATTCCCAGTGAATGTTAAAAATTCCCCTGATAAGCCCTTGATGCCATTGGGGTGGGTGTAAAATTCAGTTCCTTTTTCTGGAGGAGGAGCCTCGCTGGATGATCCTGAGCAATTGCTCTGCCTTCGCCCCGACTATCAGACTCTTCCAGCTGTCATAAAAGTCTGCTTTAATTGATGTTCATGTGAAGGAAATGCCACCGCAGTTTACTAACACTAATCTCTCCTTCAGCAGCTGTCTTAAACAAAAAAAATGCAATGTACAGATATGGCAGCAAATGTGGAGGAGTGCAGTTCTCTCACGGCCTCGGTCAAAGAGATACACGGCAAAAAAAACCTTCAGTCTCAGAGCTACAGAGGGCATCCTCACTGAGACAGTCTATAGTAAACACAGGGTGTTAGGAGGGTCCTCTGCTTACCCAGCTCAGAGCTGTGATGTATTATTTATTAAGTGGATCTGCTGAAGAATAGAAAATAGAAAAGTGGACCCTGCCACTCTCCTGCCTAGCTGTATTAATAATCTAAGGAGCATTCCAAGTAATCCTGCATTATCCTCTCCAAGGTGTTGCCGTGACTCCCACACACGCACGCACACACACGCACATACACACACGCGTGCACGCGCACAGATGCATGCCAAGACACTTTGTTACTACCCATTGAAAAAAAGGCCTAGAGCAGTTAGCTTTTAGTTGTCTATAAAAAAATGGATAGAAGCAAAGAGTTACTGGAGTCGGAGAGGAGCTCGGGGTGCCAGACTAGTAAGAGTTACTGGAGTCGGAGAGGAGCTCGGGGTGCCAGACTAGTAAGAGTTACTGGAGTCGGAGAGGAGCTCGGGGTGCCAGACTAGTAAGAGTTACTGGAGTCGGAGAGGAGCTCGCGAGGGCGTGCCAGACTAGTAAGAGTTACTGGAGTTGGAGAGGAGCTCGGGGGGGGGGGGGGGGGGGGGGGGGGGTGCCAGACTATTAAGAGTTACTGGAGTCAGAGAGGAGCTTGCCGGGTTGGTGTCAGATGTTAATGGGCTGCGTTGTGGGATTCTATCCCCTGCTGCAGGGATGATGTGAAAAAAAATCTATACAGCTGTTTGTGTAAATGAACATTGCTCTTTCATACTGGGGTGAAGACATGTGTCTGCTGGGGGATGGCAAAGTTGTCCATAGTCTCTGTCCTGTTACACTGAACTACAACAGAGAGATCAAGGACCGCTGTGTACCAGGTATGTTTAAAGAACGGAAACCGCCCCAGATCAGTCTGGGTACAATTGTGACACCTGCAAGGCATTTATCAAAGACATTAACAGACACACTAAACGCAGGCTGTGTGGAACAGGGCAGTGTGCAGGGAGGAGCTGCATCAAGTGATACAGTGAAGACAGCTCGTCTTGCTATTTGCCCGTCTGTGTGTCTTCTCTTGTAATATTGCTCAGCAATGTAATCTAAAGAAGACGACGCGATCATGCCACTTCACATTTACTGCAGAGTTAGTGTCACGGCTTTTTAGATTTACAGAACTCTTCTTCTTTCAATTCCAACTCTTCTTGCTTTTCTAATTGGCATCCTCAACACTGGCATCATATAACGGTCTAAAGGAAATATTTATTAGGCACTTATAGCCGGAGCTGTATATTATAAGCACAATGAGGTGTAGGGAGCAGAGAAGCAGCCTGGAGGGATGATTTGAAGGTGCTGTTCCCTGCGTTACACTTGAGAATTTACAGCAAATAAATCTGCATTGCAATGAGAAACTCTGCAGCACTTAAGAGCAGTACAGGCTGTAGATATGAGGCCACATGCATTCTCTTCATGCAGAGGATCAGGAGTGTGCTACCCTGTCCTCTTCCCAGACCTGATCCTGGGAACTGGGGATGCGTGCAGGACAGAGCTCCCCTTTATAAGGCAGCCCTTTATCCCATGGCACAGGGGTGCTTATGGCTTCCATTTGCCCTATAACATCATTACATAAGCACTTTTCTTTCTCGAGGCAGAACACAAATAGCACAGTCTCATAACTATGGCTCCCGACTACTGTCTTTTGTACATGAAGGAATCACATTTGATTCAAAACAAACTGGGGTTTAGTCACTTTTGACTGTGTGTCCTCCACATTGCAATTCAGTGTAGCAATGTTGTGCAGACGCTGCAGTACATGCACTACAATTCAAACATGCACATGCAGCAGGTAAACACTAAGCACATGCCTCTACTTATATTCAGCGGTTCAAATGAATGCAGATTAATCAGTTAATTAAATCACCTGGGGTTAAATGAAATGCTGTACCTTAATCAGTTTAAAATGATGAAAGCATATATTCAAATCTGCATCCTCTCATCTCATTTCTCTCGGTGTGTGTCCAATTCATCTTATATTTTCCAGTCCTAATGTGCAACCAATAGGGTTCATATGAGCTGTTTGTGCGGGAGACATATCCTTCCAAACAAGAACAAAACAAGGAAAGCCTTCTATTGTACGTGCAGAAAGCATCTTGAAGCCATTCAAGCAAAGACATGTTGGATATGCTGCTACTTTTTATGTACACTGAATGAGCTTGTAGCCTGGACTGAACATTGGCTCCTGTTGAAGATGAGTGATTTAAAGTGATCTGTCTTATTCACTGTCCTGTAGTAAAAGAAAGGGGTTCACTGGCGGTCCCCAGGCAGGGGATTGCTCGCATGCTAAGTTCAGGTGGATGCAGTGACACTGGAACAATCTTTAAAGTGGGGGTGCTGAAAGCCATTGAACAAAACTGTAACCCCTTTATATGATGGAAGCCAAGGGGGTGCTACTGCACCCCCAGCACCGCTAGTTTCAGCACCCTTGGGCTGATGATGAATTGCCCATAACACAGCTTGCTGCTCGACCCTGCTTTAGGAGAAATCGCAGCTCTAATCAGGGCACTGCACCTTTCAATATTTCCTACATGTCTGCTGTGTTGTGTTGTAGATGTTAAGAAAGCAACTGCATTCAACTGTGACCGCTCCTGCATCTTCTCCTGCAGTGGTTTTGTTTTTTCCAAAGGGGGTCACGTGTGCTCAACTGTGCTCTGCCCAGCCCTGTCTCTGCCCAGCCCTGTCTCTGCCCAGCCCTGTCTCTGCCCAGCCCTGTCTCTGCCCAGCCCTGTCTCTGCCCAGCCCTGTCTCTGCCCAGCGCTGTCTCTGCCCAGCCCTGTCTCTGCCCAGCCCTGTCTCTGCCCAGCCCTGTCTCTGCCCAGCCCTGTCTCTGCCCAGCCCTGTCTCTGCCCAGCCCTGTCTCTGCCCAGCCCTGTCTCTGCCCAGCCCTGTCTCTGCCCAGCCCAGTCTCTGCCCAGCGCTGTCTCTGCCCAGCCCTGTCTCTGCCCAGCCCTGTCTCTGCCCAGCCCTGTCTCTGCCCAGCCCTGTCTCTGCCCAGCCCTGTCTCTGCCCAGCCCTGTCTCTGCCCAGCCCAGTCTCTGCCCAGCGCTGTCTCTGCCCAGCCCTGTCTCTGCCCAGCCCTGTCTCTGCCCAGCCCTGTCTCTGCCCAGCCCTGTCTCTGCCCAGCCCAGTCTCTGCCCAGCGCTGTCTCTGCCCAGCCCTGTCTCTGCCCAGCCCTGTCTCTGCCCAGCCCTGTCTCTGCCCAGCCCTGTCTCTGCCCAGCCCTGTCTCTGCCCAGCCCTGTCTCTGCCCAGCCCTGTCTCTGCCCAGCCCTGTCTCTGCCCAGCCCAGTCTCTGCCCAGCGCTGTCTCTGCCCAGCCCTGTCTCTGCCCAGCCCTGTCTCTGCCCAGCCCGATCTCTGCACTTCATTGAAACTCAACTGTATTAAAATCCACAGAGATGCTCTTCAGTGCAACCGATTTCCCAGGCTGATACAGATTGCACTTCAGCCTCTCACAAGTAATTAGGCTTTTTCTACACTCCTGGAAATAAATGTGGTGCTGCATCCATGAAGCCCGTCCCGTACAATCACATTCCTCTCCACAAATGAGAAAAAGTCCTTCTAATTCACAAGAGATGAAACCTCTCCCTAACGTGCAGAGATCAATATTATGTTCCAGGACATCAGAGTCCATTAAAGTATCCTGGTGCATCTCTTTAGCTTATCCCGTACATTTACTGTGACTGACAATGTGGTTCATCTCACATGATTCCCCTCGGCTTTACTGCAGTAGTACACTTGTATGTATGGCAGGGTGTGCACATTTGGGCTTGGGGTTGCATATTAGGGTTAGGATTTTTTTTTTCAAGGTTTGCGCATTATAGGGTAAAGGATAGGTTTATGGGCTAGAGTTATGTTTAGGGTTAGGATTAGGGTTAGCCATTAGAAAAGCCATTATAAAAGATGGCCATGGTAAGTTTGTGATGCAGTACAGACAATAAGAAAGACCAGTTAGCTTTGGACCAGAACTTTTTATTCAGTGATGGAGTTCCACTATATCAAGTACTATAACAAAAATGATCAGGGCAGTTCAACTGTCACGTCTACATATTCACAAAACAAAATGCTTTCCATTCCTGTTTACAAAGCCCCTGTCTACACAGCCATGCCTGCCGTGAATAGCCAGGTAGTTCCAATATAATGGTTCATTGTTACAAACAATTCCTGCTCTTACACCATAGCTGTGCTGTACTTACAAAGACAGGGGTTTGTTTGGGAGCAACATTTTGTCAGCTGCTGTAATTACATTCTGACTGCTCTGTACGAGCGGTTTGATTTTTAATACAGCAGCTTCCCAGAGTAGTGAAACAGATGCTTTGGTTCAGTAGTCTGGGGTTAACACAGCTGATAGAAATAGACACTGGATTTCGGCTGTTTTTAATCTGTAATGAGATCCAACGGTTTGTTTCTCTTTATGATAAAATATAACAGCACTTGGTTACAACACAACGTCACTTGATGCTGTCATTGCCATTGCCTAGGTCTAGTTTTCAGATGAATCACAGTGGTAATATTAAAACACACATGTGATTGGATGAAGCGCTGCCAGACGTGCTGGGCATGGCTCGGTCTCTGAGGTGTCACACTTGAAGTGTTACGCATGAAAGCAACATTTCTCTTGTGCTTGAGTCTCCATCTGCAGACGCCCTATTAATCAAAACAGTGGGGCAAGTGGGAGGCGCTGACCAGATGGGGGTTTTAATTCATATGCAGTTTTTATTTTATAACACTGACAATCATTTATTTTAGCCCATCTGAGAAACATCTGTGGTATTTTAGTTAAGGTGATTAGAAAGTAAGTTTACCACTTTAATGATCATTCCATTCATATTTTGATGCTGTTCGTTTCATGTAGATTTGTACGAGGAGATGCACAGACAATACACTAGCTTCATGTTTTCATTTCTCAAGGTTTTTTTAAACAATCTTTTTGAGAGAAACACTAGCAGAGTTAATAGTTTCATATTCTGCACCTCGGACACACAGCCATCCACAGCACATCGTTTATGTGTGTTTTACACAAAAGAGGAGGCGGTTGCACGGTGACTTGATTAATGTTGTCCTGAGTCTTGTAGCTGCAAACTGCTGGTGCTTGGTTTGGTAACAGAGCTGTGAGCTGCTGTCTGTCTGTCACGTCTGCGGAGTGTGATTGAGGGCCTCTGTCAGGAGCTGTACAATAGAGCTTCCCATTGCATAGGCTTTGAACACTTTATTGCAGCACAGTATTGTTTTAGGTGATGTTTTGCATTGGAATATTTTACCAGTATCTATCACTTGCTGTTACGAGCGGTGACTCCAGTTGTCTACACTTAGAAATTTATCAAAGATATGCCCTGATTGACACAAAAACAAAACTACAAAAAGAGGCTATTTATTTAAATATTCCTTTTTGTTTTTGGAAAGTACAGTAATACTAATAATTCTTCTATGTTTGTTGTAGTTTGTAACATACAGTATGTCTTGAAATTACATGGGTGGCTTTTCTCAAGCTGAAGACAGGCTGTTCTGTGAATTAAGTGTCTACTGATTTAAAAGCATTGTTACTTTTTGAAGCAGGAGCCACCTCATCAGTGGCTTTGAATATTATTGTTTTCCTGCTGAGATCTCTGAGAGGTCAATAGGAGTGCTAATGAAATGGTGCTGCTCTTTTCAATTCTGTGAATAAAGTTCCTTTTAGGGACCCAGAGCAAAGGGAGCAGTTTTGAAATTGCTGAAAGTTGTACAAGAGATAACCCCCACCATGACTTGTTAAGAGAGTTGCACTTTAGATTGTCAGAGGAAAGCCATATTGCTTTGAACTCATGAGGCTTTAGACATTGCAGGGCATTCCTGTGTCCTGCAGGACTGGCAGAGTGTCGAAGGGGCATTACTGTCAAACAGCCCTGTCAGATTCTTTACAGGGCACCCACAGATATTTGGGATATACCCTTATGCATGATTTATTCTGTCCAATATTGTCTAATTATGTGTACATTTATTTGTTTGGATAATAATTCACACTATCTCCAACTAGACTGTAACAAATCTATAATGTGTGGTTACAAATTAATTGCATTGTAAATACACAATCATCATTCTGCAAGCGTCCAACGTTTTTCATTCACTAATAAGCATGCTCTTGCATTGTAGCTATACTGCCACGTGTGTAATTACAGTGTTGTTACAATGTAACGACCGTGAAGTAAAGACACACACTGGCTGAAGCAGCTTCCAACAGCAACGTTTCACAATATTGCTATCCTGAAAAGGTGTTTTGGTTGTAGGTGAGAATCAATTACATTTTAAAAAGTAATTGCTTTTTGTATTAGTTTTGTAATAGCTTTTCTGTTTTGTTTTTATGTGTAGTTATTTTTTATCTTCATTTTGGCTGCTGCAATAAATAAAAATAGGAAATTCTGATAATAATAATAATAATAATAATAATAATAATAATAATAATAATAATAATAATAATAATAATTGTTTGCAGCATTGGCTAGTCTAGTCTCTTTTATCTAAGATCCACATGCATCACTATTCCTTGATGCCCATGCTCAGTAGAGCTTCAGTTTTGTAACTGTTTAGTCTTCAAGCTTGATTTTTTAGTTGCTCAGATTTGTATACTCGAGAAAACCGGGCCCGTTTCCTTGTGTGCAGTGAAGAGAGCAGCTGTCCTCTTCCCTTCACCATTGCCCATCCACCAGACGGAGTGTTATCAATAGGGCGCTAGGACCCAGGAGATTGATTCCTGAGAGAACAAGACCGAGTCAATGGGGACAGCTGGCAGCCTGCAGATTTCTCTCTATTCACAGATGAGCATGCAACTGAAGCTAGACTGCAGACACGACATGCATTTTAGCAGCGTCTCTGAGGAGACAGACAGGAGCGTGGAGGGCAGGCTCTGCGCACAAAGGCGACCTCCCTCTCTCGCTCTGCTTAACTAGACTCGCAGACCATTCTGACAGAACCGCGGAGAGTCCAAACTGACAGCTGTCGTCGCCCAGACACAGTTTGGTTTATGGATAGAGCGATACGCATCTATAAACAGCCTGATAAAGGTTTATAACGATTACATTAACAGGCAGACTGCCGTTTAGAACGATTTGAATGTAATCACTTCCCTTTCTGCAAAGCTTTTGTCAGGCTACAAAGCAAAACCAACGTTTGTTATAATGCTTTCTTTTAGGTGGGTGGAACACAGTATTTCGATTTCATTATTAGTCCCTGGTTGTTTTTAAACATGTTTATATATGTATTATCATTGCTTAAGTGTTACCCTACATTTTTAATTTTTTATCAGCTTTGCAAACTTGAAAATAGGCGAGCTCTCCTCCTTCTTCAGTTGTATTTGAATTTAGCATTCTGTCTGAGGAGAGTAACCCTGAAATCCCCTTTTATGAAAATGCTGGTTCACTGCTGTTCATCCTTGAGAAGTACTCCACTGAATGTTTGTGAGGATATTAGCAAATGTTTTCTTTAAGAGCATGGGAAATGGTTTTCCCTTTAAGAGCACAGAGCATGTGCTATACATGTACTTACACCAAAACAGCAATGCATGTGTATGTTAAAAAGAAAGTAGGCTTCAAATTGAGTTCACTGTAACTATGGATTCAATTCCCCTTTACATCACTGTATACGGTTCACACAAAGCTTGAACTTGGAAATACTTTTTCCTTATCTTTACATGTCATCAATGACTTCTTTTTTTCAGAAGCCTGTGTTGTCATAATTAAAGCTGGCAATTTGTGTCATGAAATCAATAGCACTTACGGGACTCATTGAGGAAGTAGCGCACCGTACCAGAGTGCAACAGCCATCTATGGCGGTGCCGTGACCGCTGAATATTACTGTTATAATATTAATAGACAGGTAAGGTTCAGTAAGTGAACACCAAGTCAGAGATACTGGGTCCTAACATGTCACCGGATATCATCTCGTTCACCTCTGGAGTGCAGTAGTCTGGAAAGTCAAAGTGGGATCCTGAGTTTGCATGGAATACGTCGAAATCCTTGTCCAAGGAAGAGCACTCTGGGGGTGCGCTGCCGATGCCTGCGTTAGAAATGATATGCAGGATCTCCTCCTCTAGCTCCTCATCCGAAGAAGCAGGCGACGCGGCGCGAGAGGAGGATGAACTGGTGGAGTCCGGCGTGGAGGACCTGCCGGACACTGACTGCCTGTGCTCCGTCAGCTTGGGGTCAGGAGAGACCTGACCCGCATACTTCACTGCTCTGGCATCTGATGACGAGGGGACAAGGATGACGGGTGGAGAAACAGGAATCTGAGGCTGCGCAGGTGCTGCCTTGTCTGGCTCTGGCTGGCTGATCTGCTGGTGATAGGAGTGGAGCTCCGGGGTCAGGGTGTCCTGATTGTCATTGAGCCCAGCGGGGCTCTGCAGCTTAACATCCAAACTGTCGTCCTCGCTTGTATCCATGTCAAAGCTCTTGTACTTATTATTGCCAAGGGGGTTGCTGGATTTGTGTTTGGCAGCAGTGGTTTTGATTTTCAGCACCTTGCCGGCGTTTGCTCGGCTTGGGTACGGCTTGCCCTTCAAGGGCATCTTCTCGCTGGTCTTGGAGGGTCCGGAAGACTTGCTCTTTTTCCTGGGTCGGTATTTGTAGTCAGGGTAGTCGGCCATGTGCTTCAGCCTCAGCCTCTCCGCCTCCTTGATAAAGGGAATCTTCTCGTAGTCCGGGAGCTGCTTCCACCTCTTTCCCAGTCGTTTGGAGATCTCTGCGTTGTGCATGTCTGGCCACTGCTCCATGATCTTCCGCCTCTCGATCTGTGACCACACCATGAAGGTGTTCATGGGTCTCTTGATGTGGCCGCTGGGGGTTTTGCACCAGTTGGGATCCTTATTTGGGGGAACGCTTCCGAAGACATCATCCCCCTCCTCACTGCCCAGCCCTGCACAGGCGTCCTGGATAAAATCTCTTTTCATCATGGTTGGGTATTTCTGATTTCTTTGCTGAACCATGGTGCACAGCTAGTCTCTATTCAGCAAGGCAAAGCAGGGGGTGCCTGTGCTCGTGTCCTCTCTCCCTCCCGTCTCTTCTCATATTAGAAAGCTGCCCCTGGAGATCAAAGAAAAGCTCAGTGACATTACATTAGCCCTGCTTCCCTCCAAATGAAAACTCTTAGTGATTCAGTATCCTGCACATTCAAACTGGAAAAGACCTTCATGCATTTTGCTCTCCGTGTCCTTTCTGTTTTCAGAAACAAGCAATCTTTTTTTTTTTGCTCTTACTTTCTGCACAGACTACGCAACACATAGTATGCAGCCCACTGTACCTCTTCTCCCTACTTTATTTTCATACATAAACAAATAAACCTTCTGTAACATCATCTGTAAAATAAAACACAGATATGCACCCAATGCAACCTTACCGGTGGCTGAGCAGGGCTGGAGAACTCGTCTTTATAACATGCACCCTTCTGATAGTCCGTGCTGTCCCCAGTGAACCAGCGTGGGTTCTACTGCATCAAGAAATCCACTGGAGATGCTGAAGTGCTGTTGTCTGGCATGGAGAGTAAATGTAAATGCCCCAGTGTCTGTGCCTGCCTTAGTCCTTCTGCCCCAGTCTCTGTGTCTGTGTGTCAGCCCTGCCTCTCTTTCTGCCTGCCGTCTCTCTCCAGCCTCTTTGCAGGTCCAGCCCCTTTGTCTGCCTTCCTATAAACCCTCCCTGTGAGCAGCTCAGCCTCCCTCTTCCAGCTCCTCCCTCTTCAACGCTGCGTGTGGGGGAGAAAGTTTCTGCAACAGAGCTGGAGGGGCTTGAAACAGGCTCTCCTGCTGCAAGAGTGAATACAGTGCAAAACAAACACATGTGCACTGCATACAGGTGGTTTAAACTCTGATCACCACTCTAGAGTGAATACTGCTTCAGCATGATATTTACATGCTCTATCACCTAAATACTATTGTCATGAGTTTTTACCCTAATAGCAGATAAAAGTCTTGGTTACGATGAGTAATAGAGAATCTGTAATGAGCTTAAGTGCAGACAATATGCTGGGGGGAAAAAAAGAATTTCTAAAGAAGACTCCAGCCAAGCCCAGGAGTTATCTCTGCATCTGAAAGTGTCTGTCCACTGGTCGCCCATTTCTCTTCTCCTGGAGCGGTTCACGTTAACGTGATTTAGGTTTTCAATGTTGGATTTCAATTAAGAGCTAATTGTTGGCTCAAGAATAATACAGTTGTGCCAAGTCATTATCAGACATTGCAAATCAGCAAACATACAGAACCATGAAAGATTGAACTGTCCCGAGCATGACACTGGGGGCTCATTGAAGCTGCAGGAATGGAGTGAATTATTCCTAGGAGTGGAGCAAAGACCTTACTTGGACATTTCAGAATCACAATGAGTTTCCCTGGTCCTGTCTTGACAGATGGGGGTCCTCATTTACAGTGGCAGGTCATTCAGTAAGACTTTGCTGTAGATTTGAGCGTGATTCCATGCAACTAAACTGCTTATCAGCTGTGCTCTATTATACACATATATTGCAGGATGTATTTTGAGCTACTTATATTGGTATTACCAGTAAAAATGGCTGTATTTTTTTTTTAAGAGTTGCTTCCATTGGTTATTATGAGTATTATTACAGTCATGGCTTCAACTCACAGATCTTTCTATTTTTCATGACTGTAACCCATGCAGAACCATGGTGTTTGCTTACTGTTGGTCCTACTTAAAAATCAATACCTGTCTTTATAAAAACAAAGCACACACAAAGAGCCCAGAGCTGAAACAGGTGCAGCTGCGCTCCGCTGGCTTCATGCTTGTGATGTGCTGTTCTTCCCACAAGCTGGTCATCCATCAACACAGACTCCTGTCCTTCACTGTAGTCCCTTAAGGCAAGGCACAGTTGTACTTGTGTCTGGGCATTCAAGTCACTGTTCATGATATTTCTACAGTAGCTGTTCGTCTCCCTTGGTAGTAGTAGTTTATAACAAATGATATAAGAGCTTGGCTCTGAATGCAGCTCAGTCATAGGAATGCCACTGGACACTGCACTGAGAATCTCCCTGAGCTTGCTGGGATATTGGGAACCTGCAAGGTCTGGGAGAGAGTCAGGGTTCAGGTTATGTATTTTTGTGTTTGTGTTTTTGTTTCTTTCTTTAGGTGGTGTTTATATGAATGCGGTGTTCACAATGGTAATTGTTGCTTTACAAGACTGCAGCCAGCGACTGCATGGGGCAGTTTGTTTCACAGTGTTTACCTGAGATCTGATAACACAGCACAGTAGAACTCACAATGCATTAGAACTCATTATGCATTAGAACTCACAGCGCATTAGAACTCTATTGAAGTTCTAGTTGCCTTGAGGTAATAAATCCATCTAACTGCCTTGCTGTCCAGATAAGTGATGGCAGCTTCTATTGTTGTATTTTGTGATGTAAGACTTCCTTGGGGAAATACAAGGAGAGCTCAGGACAGACTAATAATTGGTAATTTGGTCACTGAGTTACTGTGTCAGTGCATTCAGTTATACTCTTTTAAAGTATCAAATAAAGATGAATAACAGTACCAATAACATGCACTGATACCTATGAGAAGCTGCACCAGTGAAGAGTAAGGTGTTCCTTTTTCTAAAGTTTGGAAGATGTTTGGTCCTTGTAGGGTTAATGCATTGCACAGTCTCCCACTTCACACCCCAGTCTTATTCTTCTCTTTTCTCATTACAAATGGGGAGAGAGAGAGATTTGTGTTTCTCCAATAAGCTGCAATAGTTTCAAAAGGCTTACGGAGGCACTGGAAGCTTTGCAAAGTCAGATTGTGCTGGTTTTGTTGTGTGTAAGCCAGTCGATAACATCTATAAACAGCAGATTTATCCCAACAACTTGGAAGCGCATTAGCAGAGGGGCCAGCCTGAGCTATCCAATCTTCTCATGCCAGCTGCAGCAATGTTACCCCCGAGATCCATCCTCCCAGTGACCCCAACAAGGGCTGAGACTGCAAAGCACTGTGAACTCCATTGGTTATTGTTTTGCATCAGTACATCTAAAACATATTGATTTATTTATTTATTTGATTGCATTGCTACCAATGTGTCTGTCTGTGTGTCTGTCTGTTGAACATTACACCAGTCTTCATTATCAAACACTTCTAGCCTCTTGTAGGTGTTTCGGATTGTATTTGGTTGTAATCTGATGAACTTTATACAAATACTCTAACCTTTCAGGTACAATTACACGATGATGAGCGCCCTCTGTATGGGAGTGCACTGGATTTTACACGGGTACATTTGATCTTCTCATTGGAAGACAGAAATTGATATTGAAGTGTGCATTTCATTTTAAAGGTGTTTCTGAGCATAGAGTGTGCAAATGAGCGATTATTAAACATTAAGCCATTTACTGTAGATAAATAACCAAGTAATGTCAAAGCTACCTTCTAGAGATGACTAGTGTCAGCACCACGATTTATAAGCAATCCCAGCGGTCGCTAGGGCTGTTAACAACTCAGAGTAGAAACATGAATATGTTAGCTTCTTGTGAACGCGAAAGTGTCTGCTTTAAACAGAGTCTAGTTCAGCAGCTCTGTTCCCTCTACCCCGTAGTGTATATTGCCCCAAAATTGAATGTAACTCCTTAATGGGAGCACCATTGATGTATTTGATCTCCTATAACATAATCCATAATCGTGGATCATAAATCTGATGGCTTGTACTCAGCTGGAAGGCACCTGCCACACCCTGTGTAATATTATTATTATTATTATTATTATTATTATTATTTTTTATATTATTATTATTATTAGCTCGGTGTCTACAGAAAAACAATGTACTTTTACATGAAAATAATAATAATAATAATAATAATAATAATAATAATAATAATAATAATATAATAATAATTCTTGCGCTGTGTCTCACTGTATTGACAGATCATGCTAGTTCCAATGCTGTGTCTGCCTGGTTTTGTGATCTGGCCTCCTAATAGTCTGCCTCTTCTGGGGCTTAGCCAAAAAAATAAAACAAATAGGTCAGTGAGTTGATGTCAGAAATATTCAGTTTGACAAATATAGTGAGCATCGGCTGGCACAGCAAAGATGAAAACAGCCCTGCAGCCCCCCGACAGAGCTGGAGCACAGGGGCCCCCTGACTGCTGCCTTTCCCTGTGGGTAGTATTGCTATTGTTATTGTTGTTAGTATTATTATTATTGTTGTTGTTGTTGTTGTTATTGGTATTATTGTTATTAGTAGTAGTAGTATTGCTATTGTTATTGATGTTAGTATTATTGTTAGCTCATGAATTGTCTGCAGGCATGCATGTGGGTGTTGGACAGTCCTGATGATCAGGCACATCAATGGCTTGCTGGTGGGCAGCAGCTCAGTCTCAATACTGTCTGTTTGTTTTTCATTGACAGCCTTGTCTCATGGGAAGCCTCATGCTGCTGCTGTGCCCTTTTACAGTCCAGCCTTGGCTGATGTGCCGTGTGCTGCAGCTTCTCACACTCTACCAGGCTCTTCACAGCATCGTCTGGCATGTTAGAAATACAGTGTGTACATAAGAGAACGCTGATCCCTGTGTGCAGGATTCCGTTTCTCTCTTGACTTTCCCCATCAATCCTAGACCTCAGATGAAACAAAAAGAACAATGTTATCTTACACAAGACGTAGCTCTGCACCTCATCGCCTCGGCCCTGTGCTCTAGATTGATCTGCATGACTAGCAGGTACAGCTTTGGCTTTTCTCACTTTCCTGAGTGCTGACTCATTTGAAAAGAGGCTGACGTTCAGTGCAATGCAACAGACCTGTTCAGAAAGCACGAAGCAAAGCACTGTGCTCACTTCCCTCATCCAGTGAAGCAAGCAGACTGAGACTGCACAAGGGAACGCAAACAGTTACTGGCATTTGTTCTGTAAAGTGCTTTTTGTAGCTGCGACTTCGGAACCATGTGGGGTTGTTCTAGAGATCAGCGGGTCAAGCATTCAAGTCTTCTAGCCTGAAGATGTTATTTCTTAATGGATCAGAAAGTTAAACAAATAATACAAGAAGACCTGGCCCATCAAATACTCAACAGAGATGACCCCTGAAGGTTCCATTCAAGCACTTAAAGAATTAGCTTTGATCAAGAATGCGGGGAGTTACAGAAGAACCAGCCAAGTATTACCAGCCCAGTACATGGAAAAAGACTTTCAGGACCCAGCATGTGTTTCCTGATTAATATTCTATCTCCAAGCCAAGCATCGACTGCAGGTGCATTAAATCCTTTATCAAGGAAAGGAGAAATAAAAATGGATAGATAGATCTGTTGATGTTTCGAGGAAAGTAAAGAGCTGTAAAATATAGGTCAGTGAAAGTGTAATATTTCACTGAGGGGTATGCAGATTTTTTTATGTCCCCATACAAATCACAGGCACGACTCTGACACTGTCGGCAGAGCTCGCATTATTTCATTAGCTCCTAGTAGTAAATTCAGGACTGAAGGACGAGACACTGCACTCTGTTGCGACACGTTCCTGGACAGCAGTGAAGGAGGGGGAGCCTGGAAATGCTTTATCCCAGTAATGGGGGAGCAATGATGGAGAGCAATACTGGGAATTTGGTTTGGGTTTGAGGGTCCAGATATTCCCAGTTGGGTAACTAATCAGTAAGGGCTTTGAACAAGCAGGTACAGCTTCCTTTGTGCTCTGTATTGTCATTTAGTGCTGATGCATATGGACCAAACAAACAAAATAAAATACAACTTTCAACTGCAGGCTGAATTCTGAATGACGCCTCGTTTTCTCTGTGTTGTTTCTGCATCATTTTGTAAAGCAGACCAATTTTCTGCAGACCCCGATGATATAAAAGCTTGAGCTGATGAATGTGAGAGGAATGCTAACCAGTCCGGTGACTGGAGGCTGCGTGAGGTGTCTGCACTGAGGAATGGCTGTTTAAGCACAGGCACAGTAATATATGCTAATAATCACACATAACCTTGTCAGTAAGCGGTGATCTCTTTCAATTACAAGGCAGCAGCAATTCATTTCTTGGAATGTTATAAATAGGGGATTCTTTCTTTCTGTACATTTTCAGCTTCATGCCCACAGGTCCATGTGGTTTTGGATATAGCTCTGTAATGAACCAACACGACCAATGTATACTGTTTCCTTTACATGTAATTAAGCTGCAGCCCTGTGGCTGAAGCTCCGAACACATGGTGGACTATTTGAAACTGTGGTCTTGATGCAAGCTTCATCATCTATTTCCCTATTCTCTCCCTCTGTATCTCTACTTTTCTCTTTCTTTCTCTCTCATTTCTGATTAGACCATTTCAGTTGTTTTAACTCAGGAATAGGCCAACTGAGAACGGTGCAGATAAGGTGATAGGATAATAACTGTTACACGCACTGTAAATGTATGAAGTTCCTCAGAATCAGAATGTAGAGAGTATTGGTAACTATAGGATAACTGCATGCAGTTAGGTGGCTATGTGGTCCAGTGGTTAAAGAAACAGGCTTGTAGCTGGGAGGTCCCTGGTTCAAATCTTAGCTCAGCCACTGACTCATTGTGTGACCTTGAGCAAGTCACTTGTGCTCCGACTTTCGGGTGAGACGTTGTTGTAAGTGACTCTGCAGCTGATGTACAGTTCACACACCTTAGTCTTGTATCTTGTAAAGTGCTTTGTGATGGTGGTCCACTATGAAAGGCGCTATATAAATATTATTATTTAATATGTGTGCATTTTGAAGTGTATGTGAAATACAAAACAGAGAGAGAGAATATTTCTAGTTACTTTCAGCATTTCTAAGTAAATAAATACATAAATAAATGAATGCATATACACATAAACTAAACTTCCAAAAGAAGGCTTCAGGCACAGCCCAGGGTTGTTGCTGAGGTTTTGAAATGTTCCTATGATGCTGGAGTCTTGATGCAATGCCCCTGTCTCTGGCTGGCTCCACCAGCAGCAAGCTAAGACAAGCAGATCTGAAAACCCTCAGATCAGTGATGGTGATGAAATCCACTGCTAGTGTCAGCAGGCACAGCAGCAACACTGCTTCTCTTACAAACACACCCTTCTTCAAAAAATGACATGAAACATATATACATTAAAATACACTGACTGTTTACTAATGCACTATTCACTAGAGATCTACCAGTGTCTGTAAAAATGATACTCTACCGGTACCCTAGCATAGCAAGTTTTGGGACAGTCTTTTTGTTAAAATTTTAAATAGCATGCTGTAAATATGGAAAAAGTATTGTGAATTGCCAAATTAACATGCTAATTTACAATGGCAAACCACACAAAGTACATACATGCATGCATACATAGATACCTTATTAAAACTGATAGAGGCAATTGGATTATGGTACTTTGACAGTGAGCATTGTCTACGCTTTTGAATTATATTTTCAAATGTTATAGAAAACAGAGGGGTACTCACCGGCACACAGCAAAGAAACACAGTACGTTTTATACAATTATTATGGGTTTTACGCAAGTGCTATGAGCTAGACGGATTTAAAACAATGCAGGACGAACGTCATTATATACTTGAAAAAGCAGTCCATTCACAGATGCAAATTAGAGCAAGGAGCAGTTATATGAGAATGCAAAAGAGCCCCCAGGCGTCCAGTTAATTTAATGAAATACATCTTACTCCTATCATAGTGTGATGATACATTACTTGGGATGTAATTGTCATTGTTGCTGTCAAAGGAAATCTGAGGGACTTGCTGGCATTAATATCCTCTCTTTCCCTTGTATGCTTCTGAGCAACAGAAAACGCTTCCATCACACTCAGAAGTCGGTTGGCAGTGATTCATGGCTCCCAGCTTTCTTGTATTCATTCTCCTGGTGACAGAGCCTTTATTGAACTCTCTTGGGTACCCTGAGTTCTCGCCACAGTCTATCTGCTGAAACCAGAGGGGTGTAGGCTGTGTGGAGGAAGCAGCATTTTGCAAACAAGCCTTCTGTGCTGCAGTCAGGATTATGATATAATGCAGCTGAATGCACCAAGAGACGCAGATACACCAAACTGCAACTTTAAAGTGAGGAGGAGCAATTGTCTGCTTGTGTGGAAGTCGTGTGGATTTGACAGCACACGGTCTGGCAGTGGTGTGCCAGCATGGAGCATGCTTCTCCTTTAAATACTTTTTAAATGATAAAGGAGATAAGAGATTAAGGGCTGAATATCACAGGATTCAATTTTCCGTCGAGCAAATAGCACTATTTGGTTAAATTAAAAAAAGTGACACATCCTACTAATAAATCATTTCATCTCCGCCCCCCCAGGGCCCCAGGGTTTCCTCACAAATGAGTTTTCGGTTGGAGCAGCGCAATTAGAGAAGCTCTGTTTACTGTACTGTGAGCCCCCATTTCTACTTTCTAAATGAGAACCATTCTTGTCTAATATAGTTCACCTTCCAAACCGACCAGGTTCAGAAGCATCTTCTCAATGAACCTTCATGGCATATATCACTGAGTGATAACATGGGTGTGGCAGAGCAAAGCTCTGCCCTTTTTAAATTGGCAGGGATGGGGTTAATTTCCCCTACCTGCCTGGGTTTATTATGTTCAGGTGGCTGGGGTTGATTGGTTGATTAGATGATTAGTTTAATTAACGATCAATCAGCGCCCAGCCACCTGACATAAAAGGAGGCCTCTGCTTCTCATTTGAGAGGAGGGAGCTGAGGCCTCCTTTTATGTCAGGTGGCTGGGCGCTGATTGATCGTTAATTAAACTAATCATCTAATCAACCAATCAACCCCAGCCACCTGAACATAATAAACCCAGGCAGGTAGGGGTAATTAACCCCATCCCTGCCAATTTAACAATGGGTTAAAAATACAAGCTAGCTGTATGCATATCTGGACTAAGTTAGCAGAATTTGGATGCAGACAAGTTCTGCAGAATTCCACAACAATCCTGACTGCCTTCATTGCTTGCTGTTGGATGCAAAGCAGGGCTCTGCAGCTCTGAAGATCTTTATCTGGTTTGAGTTGAAAGGGTTACCAATTTATAGTACATCAGCAATCGGGCCGAGCGAGCAGACTTGACAGCTAGATAGTACAATCACACCCTGCTCTCGCACCATCAGACACCATTACACGAGAGAATGACAGGGACCGTGAAATGAGCAGCAACTGAGTGCCATTTCAATGCGAGGCAGGAGATGTCTCCGATCTTCTGCCAGTGACAGGAGAGCCCTTGACTTGTGCAGACAGGCCTGGTAGGGAAACTCTTGGCCTTCTTTTAAAAACGTTTGTGCTTGTGCTTGGGGATTTAGTGCTTCTGGAAGATGAGGTGTGCCCTGTGGTTACATGCTGTTACTGGGCAGACAGGCATGTCCATATGGTATACTGACATACTATATACCTGCATGCCTTGAGTCCTAACAAGAGTAATCCAATGAACCAGAAGAGATTCAAATACAGTCTGAGCGTGACAGCAAAATGTGCATTAGATATCATCTGTATGCAATGCAGAAACGAGAAGATTTGCAATAATTATACATTTTTCAGATCAACGTCCTGTTGACAGGACATTCTAAGTCAGATTGTTTTTTTGACTCTGTTCTTATCTTTGTCCTCCAAAGACCTTGTGCAGTGTGCTGTCCCTCTCAGCAGGAGCTCACTGTGAGATATTAGTCTTGCAGTGAAAGTACTTGTCAACTAGTCAGTGCGTGCCAGAGGCCATCCGGCTATAGAGCCACTGCACCAGACATGTGACCCTTCAGCCTCCAGCCTGCAGGCCTGTTAGCCGCTTGTCATTCAAGCACACACACACACAAACACGCGTGCACACACACACTGACATGCACACACACACACGCAGACACATACGCACACACACACACACACACACACACACACACACACACACACACACACACACACATACTGATGCACCACTAATTCAGATCTACTGTTAAAATAAATTATTTGTTTCCCAATGTTCTTTTTTCCAGTTTCATAGGTGCTGTCTTTTTTTCTGCTACAATAGCTATGAAATGTCAGAGTGTTATAATAACTGTTGAAGCAAACAGACAATCACCACTTATCCCTTTTCAAAATGGCAAACAAAAAGGTCAGACATGTAGCAGTACCAGGAGCCGCAAAATAAGCAAGCTACAACGTTGCAAGAAGCTTTCTGAAGGAAACGTCCGCTGACCCTTACCAACAGCAGACTCTGCTGAAGACTCTTAACGCACTTGTCACAATGACATGCTGAAACCCCCCATCTATATGCAATCTCAGTGTGGAGACAATTGCAACTCATCATTTATTTGCATTTAATAATCTTTGGTACATGCCTAAAGTTGCTTCTGATAAATCCAGAAACCTTTGCTGCATAATCGATGCATGGCACCAGGTATTAAGAAACAGGATAAAGCACTGTTTGTGCACAGCTGTTATACTTTGGGGAAATAAAAATGTAATCTATGGAAAGCACTCCAAATGCATTTGAATTAAAGCATGCTGCACTGCCTTTTGGGAATGCAAGCTGCTTTATATTTGCAAAGATTCAAAAACACAGGGGGCCCGTGCAAGGTGGGGTACAATTACGAGTAACAGCTAGGAATAATAATTAAGTACAAAATGCTTATCGGTATACCAGCAGTATACATTACCTATACAATC
>NC_054541.1:12755167-12822667 GCF_017654505.1 Polyodon spathula | reverse complement strand
GTTGACCATTCCTGAGTCTGTGTGGGACTGGGCAGGATGCAGAGGAGGTTCAGTTCTACTAGCAGTGCTGAGTCCTCATTGCAGTACACCATTGCATCTTTATGTCTTCACTCCTCAACCCAATGCTTGTGCACTCCCCTTCTTAACCCTTTCAGTCCTGGTGAGACCTCAAGGTTCTGCCTGATCTTAGTGCTGTATGTTAACTTATGTCATCCAATATCACATTGGAACCTCACGGGACTCCTAGGTCCCATTCTCAGGTAGTGTAGGGGTACCAGAATGAGATAGGACTGCAATGCTCACTTCCCTTTGAAGCGCCAGACCAGGCAGACAGACTTTTCTTTTGCTGACTGTGCTGGTTGCCCTACTGTCCCACAGCAGCAAGGTAATGAAAAAACTTTGCAGTGGGGCAAACACTTCTGCCCCCAGCATGCCCCTGCCCACTCCCCCAATCCCTCAATCTCTGCTCTAGAAGCTCTAGATCCTGCTCCCACAATGGCAGCGTTCCTGTCAGACAGACTGATGCTTTGCATTTTTGTTTAGGCAAATCTCACCACGGACAGAAAAATAATTGCACAGAACGGACCTCATTCTTATGAGAAATTTAAATAAATTGGAGTGTCAGGGACCTTTGATTACTCAGCACATGCAGACGTTCATTTCCTATCCCCTGGAGCAGAGACACTTTCCATTCAGTGAGTGTGTGTCCAGAATCTGAGACAGTGGACACACAAAAAACATGTTGATTTATTCATCTGTAATTTATTGTAACCCTGGATGAATGCAGGCATCAGTAAACACTATATAGTGATATCTCTTAGCATGTAAGTAGCTCTTAATTAATAACAGTTATTCTATCAGAACACAGTAACCACATGTATTGTTTTGTAGTTACAATGCAACTACATTATAAACTGAAAATGTGAAACAGTTCTTAACCTCATTAGCAATTACATAGCATTTCCACTTGTGTGGTTGTGTACTGACAATGTGATGACCAGGTAATCACATGTGAAATGCAATAACAGGGTCAAGTGTTACCATAACCAAAATACGATATCGCCCTACACTTTGCACGGTCAACACAGAAAATGCAAATGCAGTTCAGATAAACGATGACGTCAATTATATTTATATAACATACAAAATGCAAACATATATACTTATTTATTCAGCTTTGCAAAGAGGCATTTTAATTCATAAAAGCATGTAAAAGCAAATAAAAGGCAAAGCATCTATTCTATCGTCTGTATTTGGCAGTTTTGAGTAGTTCTGTGAAGGGATGCAGTAGAGCAGTGCAGATGAGTGACAGTGTGAACAATTTGAACCAGACATGGGTCCCCAGAAAGCGAGACGGCAGCGCCCGTGCTTGTTACAGTGATTGATGACCTCGGCAGCACCCTTTCTCTGCTCCGCAGCTGTACAGAGCTGCGCGGCGGTTCCTCTAATGATTAATGCGTTAATTAGGAGCAAAAATCACAAGCTGCTCATTAACCTTCCAGCAATACATTTTATCTCTTGAATTACAACCTTCAGCAGGGTCCCAGGTGCATTCTCACTGAAGAGCGACGCGGGCAGAGAGGTGTGACGCGCGAAGGAATACCTCTGTGAACACAAGCACTAGACGAACGGGTCCATTAACACAATACTGCGAGGCGTACGTGGAACTCCTAGCGCTGTTCACTAGGTTTCACAGTTATGTGTCTTCATATTCCTCTCTGGACCAGCACTGCTTACCTAGCAGTTTGTTTTGGGTAATGTAACGTACGCTGAGTTTCTTATGAAAATGTTTTCAGATCCAAAATATATTTACTTACTGAGCTTCAGTGTCAGTTCTGAGAAGTCGTCATACAATATGTGAGCCGTTCATACAACATATTATTCATATTAACACATAGCAGTGGTACTGCAGCTGGAGTTTATCCAGTAATGTTCACAAGAGATTATTAGGGGATCCCTAGGGTATTTCTCAAACCTTTATGAAAAGGTTGTGATTTTTAGTTTTGCTAACAACGTTCTGTAGTAGTCCTTCACAGAATTAAATACTTTGCACCTGGGAGCCCTTTTAGCATGTAAGCAGTTTTATTACTGATCGATGACTTGTTTTCATTGAAACAGCCTCACACTATGAACAGCATCTGGCGTTCATCTCTGGGAGCTCTCCCGCAGTATTCGCACTCCCCTCCCTGGGGATCACACTATGAAGCCTGCAGTACACAGACAAGGTGTGGAAGAGGTGAAGGCAGACCAGACCGCGACAGATCACACGCTGGGGTGCGATGTCAACGACGTAATTCCAGAAACACGGGTGCTGTGCACCAAGCAGCCAGCAGCAAGGTGCTCTCACTGCACACCATAGAGGAAGACTAATGCAAGCCCGCTCTCACTGCACACCACAGAGGAAGACTAATGCAAGTCTTCTCGCTGCCTGCGACCCAGCTTTAAAGATCAAATATAACACGCTCCATGGATTTACAACAGTGCTACTAACCTGGTTATGACAGCAGCAGTAAGTAGTATGGCAGGGAAGTGCATCTGGCAATGAGCCCGCTCAGCACATGAAGTGCTGTGATACAGTGAGCTCTCCCAGACAAAGTCAAAAGAAATGTTTTATTGAAGTGTGATGGATGAGAATGAGAGAGGAGCAGATGTATGCTGAGCGAGGGTGGAGATGGGATCAAAGTGGATATTTTGTATCAATAAAGTTGGGAATTAAGTTTATAACAGTACTTTTAAAAGGAATTTGAAACTAAATATTTAGCCTGTACATGTTAGCCAGTACTGAAAACCCACTAATGAATTCACTGTATGTTCGTTCACTATTTTAGCAGTCTTGTCCTCAGGAATATTGATACAGTGTTTCTTTGCCATCTCCCCCTGCCTTTCCCTGCCTGTTTAACTGTTTTTGTTGTGTTCTGGAGCCCAGCTGGTTTTTGTGAAATTGAAACTGAACCCACTGGGCTGGCTCTCTCTCTTTCTCCCTGACCACAGTCCCATCAGCAGCATAACCTGTGAGCACACTGCCCCAGAGATCCTTTCCCAGGCCCATCACTGGAGACACCGATGCCAGTCACCCGAGGAGCAGACAAAGGGAGATGAGAATCACATGTTGTAATATTCATGAGACGGCAGGATCTTCAAATGCCTGTCCCTGTGAACAGTGGGGTGACAAAGGCATTGAATCTTCAGAACGGGTTTCTATCTAGCTCACAGTTAAGCATCAAAACTCTCCCCTCAGCATCACAGATCACTCCTGTACAGGACTGGAACCCTCCCCAACAGCACATGGTCCGCCCTGCTACTGTGAGAAACACAGACAGGCTCGCATCCTCCTGCTACTGTGAGAAACACAGACAGGCTCGCATCCTCCTGCTACTGTGAGAAACACAGACAGGCTCGCATCCTCCTGCTACTGTGAGAAACACAGACAGGCTCGCATCCTCCTGCTACTGTGAGAAACACAGACAGGCTCGCATCCTCCTGCTACTGTGAGAAACACAGACAGGCTCGCATCCTCCTGCTACTGTGAGAAACACAGACAGGCTCGCATCCTCCTGCTACTGTGAGAAACACAGACAGGCTCGCATCCTCCTGCTACTGTGAGAAACACAGACAGGCTCGCATCCTCCTGCTACTGTGAGAAACACAGACAGGCTCGCATCCTCCTGCTACTGTGAGAAACACAGACAGGCTCGTATCCTCTTCAGTGAGGATCTCCAGATTTTGCAACCCCCACTCCTGAACTCACAAGGGCTTTGCTTCACTGCAATGTTTAAAATTCTACAAAGAAAAACTAAAAAACAAATCAGAAGTAACTGAGAGGCAGCAGGGAATTGCTTTTTTAACTTAAAAGGGAGCAATAAGGAATTCTTTCTTTCTTTCTTTCTTTCTTGTAGTTGCATATATTTTGCCTTGGCAACAACATAAGAACCTAGCTCTAATTCACATGCAATTTACTTATCCCTGAGCAGATATCACAGCCATGCACCAGACTAATTGCACTGCATTTCAATGTAGAATCTGATCTGCTCAGCGCTGGGATGTAGCTGTGTCTGTGTGTACCACAAACCTGGGACACAGGGTAATTGGAAAGGTAAATGTCATGTTTTAAGAAGGAAGTGGACTTCAACTGTGGACCAACTGATCCTTGGCAATTTAACCAGCCTGCGAGACATGCCTCCTAGCCTTAAAGGCATATTAACCTTTATATTGCTGCGCTGCCAAAGGATAAGAGACTTATCATTTATTTTACAATAGCAATATATCTCTCCTGCACTAGAGAAAGATACAAAGGTCCTACTGTAATGTAATCGAGGGTGACAGTATTGTAACAGTCTGGTAGACCAAGGGGGTCGAGGCCTAGCAAGGGAACAACCCGAACAAGCACTTTAACCGCTGTACAAAAAGGACATCACAACTACTGTGTTCCACCTGCACTGTGATGCCATTGCTGGCAATGCTGTGCTCTGCAATTGGTTCTGCAAGAGTTTCTTTGTGGATAATAATGTAAATGACTTGAAATGTGTAATAGTATATATTTAAGAGAAACGTGTTCTGTACAGCATGCATGTGTGGAAGGATGGTTAAATGAAATAATAAACTATTGAACGCAGTTCTGTAGGTGTGCTGGATTGTTAATATTGACTCCTGAAAGCAGAACATATTAATCAGGCCATATCTGGAGGAGGATAAGAATGTGTAAGTCTAAGATAGACAAATCTAAAATGAGAAACGTCTTATCTCTCTGGGGAATTTCTTATTTCCTATTGAATTCCTCGACTGGAATAGTCTAATCCTTTAATTAAGTTTGGATATTTGTCGACTCCTAGACTTGTCCTCTTTATATTAAACAGAGTCCTTTGCAATGGCCCAGGCAGCCTGTCTCACTAAAGAACATGCGGCAGCAAGCGTTCAGTGTGTATTTTATTTTACTGGGACTTTGGTTTGTGTTTTTTGGTGGCAATGGGGTTGCCACTTGTAACTGATGTGCTCCACTGGGATCCAGTGGAAGTCAAATTCCAGGTGTTACTGCAGATGGGTAAGCAGGTGAAGTCTCTCACTGCTTCCCAGTCTCTTTATAGAAGTCAATAACCCGCAAAGCAGACCACTCTGTTTTAGGTTTTGGCTTGTATCCGTCTGTCTGTCATATTTCATTTGTATGGATTTATATTATTATGCATGACTCACTCAGCCTTGTAGTATGAATCCCGATGCCCTTCTTGAATACACGTCTTTGCAAACGCTATAATCTCCAGTCCCCATCCCTTCAGATGACTCAATAGATATTATCCCACTTTATTGTAATTGGATAAAGGCGCACAGAGCCATCTATTTGGGGTTAGTTATTATTCAATGTGTAAATCCCTGTAACGATGCTGGGCAGTGTGATACATCTCCCAGCTGGTGATGCAGGGCCACACAGGAGCAGAGAGAGACCTTATCGAGAGCTGGAATAGATGGCATAATGTGTCTGATTTCAATAGGCTTCATGATTAACAGCACAGCACACGTCCCCGTGTTAATGGGATCCCAGTGTAAACGAAACCATGCTGCTGAGGGAACATTATTAACATCTGTCAGGAATATCTGGAAACATGGACTGACCCTCCTTTACGTTTTCATTTACATACAGACGCAGTTACAGACAAGACAAATACATGAGCAGAAGTTATGTTTCTTTCCAAATTATTTGACAAGGTATTTGGTCTTGTTTTAAGGACACTGTATTTTATAAATAAATAAGAGTCAGTTAAGTCATCAAAATGGACATTTGTGCTGTGATAAGAACACATGAAGATCTAATTACCTGGCCGACCTCAGCAGCAGCTTCCAGTCGCATAATTCCCTGTTTCAATGCAGCAGGACCAGAAAGGTAATGGTAGCCACTGAGGTCGTGAGCTGTTTATTTGCACCTCACTGTAGGTATATTTTCACATTCATTTTCAGGATTTACAAGCGTGAAGAAACCCAGCAGTTAATAATTCATCCCTGAAAAAGTTTTAAGCATTCATTTATTTAAGAAGCCTGGAAGATTACATTCAATATGCTTGCTTGAATTCAGCCCCCTTTTCTTATTTAAAATCATTCACCCCACCAGCTGGAGGATGTTTGGATACGCTCCTGCTGCTGAATGTGAGCCCATGTGCACTGAATAATTGATCATGTCTCAGGGAAGCATGCCTGTCAGGCACCAGATCTTTGCATGGCATGTATTGCTTTTCAGAGCACAGAGGGCCCTGCTTAATTGTGAACAACAGCACTCATCATGGGCTTGTACCAACAAGCTGGGCTCTAGCGATGGCACTGCTTCCAACAGCGCTGATGCATTCCCACCTTGGAATGAGTGCCTTTTCAGGGTTCAACCAAATCAACTTCCCGAGAGCTGCAGTTAGATCCAGAACCCACCTGCTCCTTATAGGAGGGTGCATTGATAACTAAGCTAATAATCCAGCACCTACAGCATGAAGAACTCAAAGTGGAATCTACACGAGTCAGACAGAACCACCAGCACCTACAGCATGAAAACTCAAAGTGGAATGTGCATGAATCAGACAGGACAACTAGCACTTACAACACGAAGAACTCAAAGTGGAATCTACATGAGTAAGACAGAACAACCAGCACTTACAACACGAAGAACTCAAAGTGGAATCTGCATGAATCAGACAGAACCACCAGCACCTACACCATGAAGAACTCAAAGTGGAATCTACACGAATCAAACAGAACAACCAGCACTTACAACACGAAGAACTCAAAGTGGAATCTACACGAGACAGATGTGTATTGACTTGCAAGGCATATCCAAGACCACACAAGGTATTGATGCTTCACGAGGCACGGCCTCGAAAAGTAAATCTCTAAGACAGAGGAGCGTTTCAGCCAGTTTCTTCTTTAGTGTAACATCTCAATGTCTCATTCAGGGGAACAGACTTCCACTCTCAGCATCCCCATCAGAATTAGAGGTGGAAATCCTTGAGGATTTGTCATTGTTGTACAGCTCTTGCTTTAAATGTGCATTTTATGGTCTTGCATGTTTTGGGTGACCCTAGCATAATCCTGTCCCACAAATATGAAGGATTCGCTAATCCCTGTGAAACATGCAGCACGCACAAACGTGTTTTGAAAGATTCTATTTATATGTACAAATGATTGTTATAAACCAGGTGTCATTACCTGTTGTTGTTGCAGATTTCATAGCGTCATCTTTGCACATTTCTTTAAATTTTCCAAAGAAGCAGCGGTGCAGCAGCTTGGCTGGGATCTATCCAGGCGGAAGAGAAGAGAAGGGACAGGGTGGCAGTGTTCCAGTCACTCTCCCCCCTGAGCAGGGGAGCGAGAGGGATTTCATGAGGAATTGGGGCAGATAGATTGTGAAAACTAGGACAGCTGGAAGGGACCAAGGAGGTGGCATTGGTTAACATGATTCCTGTTCCTTCTCTTTCCTCCTTAATGGGAGTCTGTTAATACACTTGTGTTATAGGTCCTGTGTTGACTTTCTTTGTGTTTTAATTAGAAGATGTACACTTGCTGTGCATGCAGACAGTACATTGCAGTTGTGGTAAACTGTTACAGTATAAGGGATGACTCTAAACTAAGCTGAACCCACAGCGTCCCTTCACACGCTTGGTAATCCACAACCTTTATTTAGGGGAGAATCTACAAAAATGATCCGGACACGAAAAAAAGCAAATGTCAGATCTTGGAGTCATCTAAATTATTGTAAAATAAAAAGAATCCCCCCTGACTAATCCATTACTTCTACAAGACTGGTTTCACTTCTGGAAGTGAGAGTAGGGCAGTATAGGTCTGCTGGGTTAGCTTCCAATCAGCCAACCAAGACACACATTTTTGAGGTCGGGTTATATCCTGGTTCAGTTTGGAGAGGACCCTCCTCCTCCTCCTCCTCCTCCCCGTACGCACAGACACAGGGGGACAGTTCGATCTGCAGATATCCTAGATATCCGCCTTGTACCAGATGGACACACTGACTTGCAGCTCATGCCATCAGCAGGGGTATACTGCACTGCTGTGGCTCAGTTTCACTCCAGTGGTCTCCCTGCATCTCCTCCTAGCAGCTGATGAGTCAATAATACGGACATCTGCATAAGACACGTACTCGCCTCTTCAGTACACAGCATGCTCTTTAGTTGAATTTGCGGTTCGTTTCCAGCCCATGCCTTTCCATTGAATTCAATGGGCTGAGATGCCACTCTGTTACACCATCAGGTATCTGTATCTGTATATCTCTAATGAAAGTATAAAAGAGAAGTAAAAAAAAATAGGATCATCAACACAAGAAAGGGGGGCAGTGATAATGCTGCTTATGCCAGTAAGAGATAAGAAAATGTATTTTAAAACCTCTTCAACACAGACTTGTATTGTTGTAGCTTTGCCCTTTCCAGCAGCATTTTTACTGACATGACTAGCTCATGGCATTCCATTGCAGCCAAAGTATTTTTCAGTTCATTAGGGAATGAGTAAAAACACCATCTCTTGTAACTATAGTGGCAGACAATGCTTGTGTGTGTTCACCCCTATGGGATTTCCCAGGGTCTGCTGTTGCAATGCATTAAGGGTTAATGCTCTGCTCTGTGGCGTGTCACAGCTCCCGTTTCCACGCAAGCCTTCGCTGCCACAGACTCACATGAATAAATCCACAAAATGTCTCCGTATCTCAGACTGACAGCGTGCAGCCCCCCCACTGTGTGATTATCCGACCATGACCTCGAGCCCAAGCCTGCAAACCAGCAGGGGTCCTATTATCAAACTGAGGCAGCAGAACCTCACTAAAACTGCCATAATCCAGGCTGACATTTTCAGAGAAAGTTGTTACTCAGTGCCCCCACCCCAACACCCAATCACCCCACCCCTCCCGTCCCTAAAATAAATCTTTAGAAAAGGTGCATCAGTGGAACCGTATTCTATCAGTACTGTTTGTATTGACAGGCTGGGAAAAGAACCTCATGAAGGGTGTCAGGGAAGGTCTGACTGCATTGCACGGAAGGTTCCCTGGCAGCATGTGAAACAGTGCTACACAGCTACTTCAGCATGTAGGGGGTCAGACAGCATCAGTGAATAAAGAGTTAAACCACAATCATTGCTGAACATACCTAGGGTGACACGTAGGCGACCCACCAAAATAAAACTGGTTTGCAAGCATGAGTCTGCTACCTGCTGCATCAGGACTGTTTTCTAACCAACATTCACTTTATAGATGTCCAAATATAGTCCTTCTTTTTTTATATAGCTAGGTGGTCAGACAGACAAGGTTTTCTTAATATTTTCAAGTCAACCACTGTAATTTTGTTTTCAGTTAAGGACCTCAAGCAGTGTGTAACTTCTCATTTTTAGCTCTTTACACTGTACTGTGTGAGAAATCATTCTCTGATCCTCTCCTGTTTCCCATTCTAATCTCTACCTGGTCCTGATAGACAATGTACTGTGTGAGAAATCATTCTCTGATCCTCTCCTGTTTCCCATTCTAATCTCTACCTGGTCCTGATGGACAGTGTACTGTGTGAGAAATCATTCTCTGATCCTCTCTTGTTTCCCATTCTAATCTCTACCTGGTCCTGATAGACAGTGTACTGTGTGAGAAATCATTCTCTGATCCTCTCCTGTCTCCCATTCTAATCTCTACCTGGTCCTGATGGACAGTGTACTGTGTGAGAAATCATTCTCTGATCCTCTCCTGTTTCCCATTCTGATCTCTACCTGGTCCTGATAGACAGTGTACTGTGTGAGAAATCATTCTCTGTCCTCTCCTGTACTCTACCTGGTCCTGATAGACAGACTGTGTGAATCATTCTCTGATCCTCTCCTGTTTCCCATTCTAATCTCTACCTGGTCCTGATGGACAGTGTACTGTGTGAGAAATCATTCTCTGATCCTCTCCTGTTTCCCATTCTAATCTCTACCTGGTCCTGATAGACAGTGTACTGTGTGAGAAATCATTCTCTGATCCTC
Source organism: Polyodon spathula (assembly GCF_017654505.1). NCBI lineage: Eukaryota > Metazoa > Chordata > Actinopteri > Acipenseriformes > Polyodontidae > Polyodon > Polyodon spathula. The sequence goes on along the minus strand of NC_054541.1, from coordinate 12,812,698 downwards.
TCCTGTTTCCCATTCTAATCTCTACCTGGTCCTGATAGACAGTGTACTGTGTGAGAAATCAGTGTACTGTGTGAGAAATCATTCTCTGATCCTCTCCTGTTTCCCATTCTAATCTCTACCTGGTCCTGATAGACAGTGTACTGTGTGAGAAATCATTCTCTGATCCTCTCCTGTTTCCCATTCTAATCTCTACCTGGTCCTGATGGACAGTGTACTGTGTGAGAAATCATTCTCTGATCCTCTCCTGTTTCCCATTCTAATCTCTACCTGGTCCTGATAGACAGTGTACTGTGTGAGAAATCATTCTCTGATCCTCTCCTGTTTCCCATTCTAATCTCTACCTGGTCCTGATAGACAGTGTACTGTGTGAGAAATCATTCTCTGATCCTCCCATTCTAATCTCTACCTGGTCCTGATAGACAGTGTACTGTGTGAGAAATCATTCTCTGATCCTCTCCTGTTTCCCATTCTATCTCTACCTGGTCCTGATAGACAGTGTACTGTGTGAGAAATCATTCTCTGATCCTCTCCTGTTTCCCATTCTAATCTCTACCTGGTCCTGATGGACAGTGTACTGTGTGAGAAATCATTCTCTGATCCTCTCCTGTTTCCCATTCTAATCTCTACCTGGTCCTGATGGACAGTGTACTGTGTGAGAAATCATTCTCTGATCCTCTCCTGTTTCCCATTCTAATCTCTACCTGGTCCTGATAGACAGTGTACTGTGTGAGAAATCATTCTCTGATCCTCTCCTGTTTCCCATTCTAATCTCTACCTGGTCCTGATGGACAGTGTACTGTGTGAGAAATCATTCTCTGATCCTCTCCTGTTTCCCATTCTAATCTCTACCTGGTCCTGATGGACAGTGTACTGTGTGAGAAATCATTCTCTGATCCTCTCCTGTTTCCCATTCTAATCTCTACCTGGTCCTGATAGACAGTGTACTGTGTGAGAAATCATTCTCTGATCCTCTCCTGTTTCCCATTCTAATCTCTACCTGGTCCTGATAGACAGTGTACTGTGTGAGAAATCATTCTCTGATCCTCTCCTGTTTCCCATTCTAATCTCTACCTGGTCCTGATAGACAGTGTACTGTGTGAGAAATCATTCTCTGATCCTCTCCTGTTTCCCATTCTAATCTCTACCTGGTCCTGATAGACAGTGTACTGTGTGAGAAATCATTCTCTGATCCTCTCCTGTTTCCCATTCTAATCTCTACCTGGTCCTGATAGACAGTGTACTGTGTGAGAAATCATTCTCTGATCCTCTCCTGTTTCCCATTCTAATCTCTACCTGGTCCTGATGGACAGTGTACTGTGTGAGAAATCATTCTCTGATCCTCTCCTGTTTCCCATTCTAATCTCTACCTGGTCCTGATAGACAGTGTACTGTGTGAGAAATCATTCTCTGATCCTCTCCTGTTTCCCATTCTAATCTCTACCTGGTCCTGATAGACAGTGTACTGTGTGAGAAATCATTCTCTATCCATGTATATGTATCATGCGGGGCTCAACATTAAAGCAATGGCTCAGACATCTGCGTAGGGGAATCTCTGGTCAATAAACGGAAGGGGGGCTAAAGAATAACCAGCTGTAGTTTGGCCAGAGGGGCTCATCCCAGATATTCTGCTCAGGAAAGCCAGGATATGGAAGGGAATTCGTCACCCCCTCGATTGCTGTTTACATCTAGCGATTCACTCTGCCAATGCATTGTGCAAACTGATAGATTACAACAGGAACATAACTGCAATGGTTTGCTAGCTCTGTGTGTGTCTGTTTAATGGTGGTCGTCCTGCAATCTTAACATTTATCAGATCACGTGGGACGAGTTCCAGCTCATGCAATCGAGACACGTTTAGCAGTTAATGGGATTAGATCATAGATGTAAAGGTCATGCAGTAAGGAAATAACGAGGTCACAGCAAGAGTTCACAGGGAAACCAAGAGGATTCAGCAAAGTAAGACATTAGGAACTGCCTGCAATTCTGCTCTATTTTTTAACATGTATAAATGTATCAATTGAAGCATATAAACTGTGTTGCATAGCATATAATCAGCAGAAAGAAACAATAATAATTCTGCGAAAGGCAGTTTACATAGGCAGTGTAGAATGGAGAGCCAGTTGCAGCATGTTGCATTGATAGCCATGGTGTGTGATAATTCAGTCTCAATGTCTATCCAGTTGTTGGACTCCCTCCCGCGAGACTGGCAGCAAAGATGCCGATTAGTGGCAGTTATGATGAAGCTTTTGTGATGCCGACACCCGCCTGCTATCAGCTGGGCTGACACTGCTAGGAAAACTCTCTCGTTCCACGACCCCTAGATCTCAGAGATGGCAGTGCTTGAGGAACTCTACTGAGCACTGGCTGTCATCAAAGTGTCTGGAACTGCAGTTCAGCTGGACTGGACTTCCTCCCCTACCCCCTCAATTGGCAATTCTCTGATCCAGCCACTCCCAGAAGCAGTTCTTTACCTCCATGCGTTAATGACCATGATGCAACCCCATTGAGTTGGCAAGGCTACTTCCCACAGCCCTTCTCCGCGCATTGCTGCCAGATGTACCTTCTCTTCCAGATAGCCTCACATGTGTTCAGTGGGACTGAGGTCAGGAATGGTCAAATCATCACTTTCATTTCATCATTTCATTTCAATATCTGAATGGAGTGTGCATCTGTATTCTCCTGCCATCAGTTCTGAATGACTTCTTTGAAGTATTTCTGCATTTGTTTTAATCTTCAATTGTAATTATTAAAGGTGAACCCTTCCTCCATGCTGTTCGTGAACCAGCCCCTGATGATTGTAAGTGATCAGTCATTTCGTGATCCAGCCACTGATGATCGTTAGGGTCAATTGCATTCTTCCTGTGCTCTTTTTAACTATGCCAGCAATTACATAATACAACTTATTGTATAGAAACCAGAAAAGGACCCTGCAATCACAATGTATAGAGCACCTACAGTAAGGCTTGCTAAATAAACTGTCTAGTCTTTTTATTTAAAAGACAGTAAATATTAAACACTTCTCTCCTATCCCAGCTTTGCAGCACACTGCTGAGAGACAGCCAGTGTGCATGTTGTTACACACAGCCTGTTCAGTGAAGAGGTATTGTCATGTCTGAGGAAACATCTGCCCTGAAGATGAAATGTACTGCAGCATTCCAGGAGTGTAGTAGAACACAAGAGAAAAGGAAAGGTGCGGTAGAAAAAAAGACACAAAACACAACACTTCATTACAAACACATGCATTACCAACACCTGCATTACCAGCACATGCATTACCATAAGTGCAAAATGTATAGAATGGGTTAATCGAGTGTAAAGTCTAAACTTTCCAAAGGAAACAATAATCCTATATACTGGTATAAGTGGATCACCTCTAATGAGCCCCAAACCAGCCCCAGTATGATGTACAGACTGCACTTGCAGATCATCTCATGTTTAGACTCTTAATAACACAGAGAATTACACCCAGTGAAACCTGCTGTGTGGTTCTGCTATTGCACCTTGCACAGTGCGTCTAATAGTGTGAACCCACAACTGTCCCAATGCTTTCACTGTGCTTTATTGCACTTCACTGCTGGGGCTTTGCTACAGTAAACTTGTATACCAGGCAAGCTAAAGGAACATCTCTCTCAGCAAAGGAAGTACATGTAGGAGTTCAATAGATTATTATTCCATAGGAACCCCCATCACAGCAGTACAGTGCAGCGAAACCTCACTCGTGTGAACTGGGGAGCACACAATGATCCGGGTGTGCGATGTGCTCTAATTATAAAGATGCCTCTGTCTGAGCCTCATGCATAACCTTTGCTGCTGATTTATTACCTTCATAAATTAGGAATATGAATGCAGCCTAATTTATTACACAGCCCATAAATCTGGTGTTAAGGATAGAATGTAGGAGGTATTGGTGTGCAATGAAACCAGTGGGAGCTCAATCTAACTGCTAATTGTTTCTAAGATGGGATTGAGTTCAGCAAGTTGTGCCTCAGTGTCACTGTGTCACTATGGAAAAGCAATGGCTTTACCTTAGTGAAGAAGCAGGCAAACAGATTAAAAAAAGTGGACCCTGCATAACGCAAGCTGGAAAGAAAGAGGCCGCAGATTCGGCTTTCATTTTTCTTCCACCAGTTTAAAGGCTTCGGATTTTCTGGTGACCCTGAACTGATTAAAAGAGGAATATCATAAAGCAGCTATTTCCCTCTGTTGTGAATTCACATCCCCTTATCAACACTGTCCGACTGCTTCTTCTTCCTCTCTCCCTTGCTTATCTAAGCGTGATGAAACTAGAAACTAAGGATAGTTCATCAAACTGTCCACTAGATGTCAGGCTAATGATGGTCACGTCATTCAACGCTGAATACAAGTGAAATTCTGTGCTTGTCTTACATTCACAGCCACGCCGTACAGAATGATAGATGTACGATTAACAATCCCACTGCAGTACGGCTGAATGTGATTCTGTTTGCACCAGGAGTTAAAGTTATTTACTGGTGCAAAGTAACAAAAATGTAGCCCAAAATGTTTTCATGACAGTAAATGGCACGTGCATTTATAGAAGAGGTATTCCAATGACTGAGCTGCTAAATCAAAGCTTCAGAAGCCTTAGACTGGCTTTCTTAATGACAAGCAGAGAGGAAACAAACTCTAATCAGGACTTGCAAGAGACAGCAAAGGGGACATGCCTTCAAACCTCCAGTCTGTTAAGAACACTGTGATTCAAAGGATACTAATTTGCCTAATGGAATACCTGCATTTCTAGGTTTTATTTTGAATGCCTTTGATACCGGGTAACAATCCTTTAAACTTGTGTCTTTTACAATACAGAGCCAGTGAGTTTGGACTGGTGTTTGGTTGTGCTGGGAGTGCAGAGTTTTAGTGCTCTAGGCTCAAGGTTGTACCAACGAACACAGTGTCACATGGATCTCATGTGCTGCAGATCACCAGAGCTGGTCCAGAGCCTGTCTTTAATGGGATTAACCAGAACGCCATTCAATGCCTCTTGCACTACCACACACACACACACAAGCACACTGTACACACTGCTGGACAGCTGGACCTGGAGACTGGGAGAGCACAGCACCTCTGTAAACATAATACAGCAAGTAAAAACAGCATTTGTAAAAGTTTGCTGCAGTGTCCCATGGGGAAGGCAATGTTGTTGGATTTTACTCCAGCCTGCTTTCCACACTTCACTTTATCAACAAGCAGACCTTGTTGGCAGTCCAGTTTGAGCAGGAACTGCAGTTCCAGATGTAGAGCATGTTTTACCCTCCTTCAAACCTGCTGGCCACAACCCTAGTATTTCCTTACACAAGCTTGCCACGCTACCTGTGCAGTTTTACCTTGCTTCTCCCATGGCTTGACCTTGCATTTACCATAGTTTGCCTTGATTTGCATGTTTGTGGATATTCTTTCCAATGCTTTCACTGTTTAATTACACTTTGCTATGCTTTTAGTATGGTATACTTTTCTAATGGTTGCAGCAGTAGGATCTTAACCCTCTCAAGCTCTTTTACCCTTTATGCAAGTTTGTCCTTGTATTTTTTCATGGTATTTGTGCAGCTTTACCATGCATTTCCCAGAGTTCATACTGGTTTGCCATGTTTATTAACATGCTTAACCACACCTCTCCGGGCTTTGCAGTGCTTACCTATGCTTTACCATGCTTTCACTGTGCTGTATTACACTTTGCTGTGCTTTTACTATGGGACACTTTTAGAAGGGGAGAGCACAGAAATCAGATGATCTGTTGTTGTGCTACTGCTAATATTACACTAGTATAGAAGTGGACATTCTCAACAGACTGAACCCACCACAGCATGTTCGAAACCTCAATGGGACACTGCCCAGCTGCATCAGGAAAAAGTACCCATATATATGTATGTATGTGTATATACAGTATATATATACATAAATATATTATATATTATATATAATATATATATATATATATATATATATATATATATATATAAATAAATATAATTAAATAGTGCAGCTAAAAATATTAGTCCTCTGTATCAAGTACATTATGTTAATCTTAAACTAGATAAACATGTACAACATTGCATAAGAGATAATTAAAGAAATGTGCTTCTATAAGAATGCTCATGTGAAATTGAGTTCATGGGACCAGGCAGCCCACACTTGCTCATACTTCCAGCTGATTCAATAAAGCTAACAAGCCTCACTTGTATAGTTTGAGGGGGAAAAGCTTGCAACTACATTGACCTTAAATTGAATTTCTAGTCCCATGCCTCAGATTTCTCCACTGGACTTTTCTGGTAATTCACCTCACATGCTGCTTCATTTCTGCACGGGATTATTGGCAGACCTGGCAGAGGCTACAGAGAGCAGCACAGATCAGACCTGGCAGAAGCTACAGAGAGCAGCACAGAGCAGACCTGGCAGAGGCTACAGAGAGCAGCACACAGCAGACCTGGCAGAGGCTACAGAGAGCAGCACAGAGCAGAACTGGCAGAGGCTACAGAGAGCAGCACAGAGCGGACCTGGCATAGGCTACAGAGAGCGGCAGAGATCAGACCTGGCAGAGGCTATAGATACTAAACTTAGAATCAGACATGCACTTATGGCCAAGATTTTTCACATTTTTCCATTTTTGTCAGTTTTTCATAGAGTATATGGAAAACAATAAAGCAGTGTGTAATTCAATATGTTAACATAACATTATTCAGCAGGTTTCATTCGATTTTATGAAGCAAAAATAATTAATTCTATAGTGTACACACACACATATACACATATACATATTAGAATCAGAAATAAAGTTTGACACATGACCAACTACAAGATGCACACCTAACCATGAAAGTGGTCATGCTTATCCAAAACAAAATGCCCATGCAACTTGCCAAATTAATCTGAAAGTGTAATTGAACGATCACATTCCCATCACGTCCCTAATTATGTTAGGAGTAGCCTGTTACATAAGCAATAACCAATCCTATCCCCTCTGTGTAACTAGACCCATTATAAGTACATGTATTGATGCTGTCTGAGATCTGGTGGACAACTCCACGAGCTACTCGCAGGGGAGTTCATCTAAGTGCTGCTGTTCAAGAGAGAAGGCTCTTGAGATTGACATCACTAAATCTTTTGAAGAAACATTCATGAGGGAGCTGCTGTGTTAGCTTTTACAATGCAAGCCAAGGAACAAATATGGTAAGAGATGCTTTTTATTACCATCATGCACAGCACAATAACAAAGCGTTCACTTTGCACATTAGCTTTCTGAAACCGAAGAGTTATAAAATCTACAAGTATCCCTATTTATAGTTCAAAGATGAGCCATTTATTCTTGGTGAGTGCGGAGACTCAGAATAAGACAACATATAACACATGAAAGACTCCTGAGTTATGCACTGTACATCATTTTCAAGGCTAGGAAAATCACTGTAATGGAAACTAGCATATCGGATTTCAACTCCTACAAAGAATGCAAGGGCAACTACAATCATCACGCCCAGTATTTCAAAAAGGTTTATCTAACAAAATGTTCCCCCTGTAAGCACTTTGATGGGAAATAATGTACATTCTAGAAATTGAGGGTAATTTAGTAAGAACTTCCTCACTGAAAGCTACAGCTGCTGAGCATCCATTCTGCTGACTGTACAGCATCTATTGTGTGTGTCACAGTGAGGTGCGTGATTCACTGAATAGTGGATTTTATATATGTTCTGATTTGTTAACCAAATAAACAGAGTCTGTGTGATTTTTCTTGATTTCTTAAAAGTTGTCTGGATATGCTAATATCTATAAGCCAGTACACAAACTATCCACTTAAAAGAGTTTTAAACATCTTTATGTTCCCCCTAAACAGCTCCCCTGGGTTTATGAGTGTGCTAAGTGTGTTGAGAAGCACAAGAAACTACATACTTGCTTTGCTAATCATCCTTGGCTGTTTCTTCTGGTTTTAGTAAAAGTGGTGCACTGAAGCTTCAAAAACTGCTTTTCTTGTTTCGCGACACTAGCATTAATCTTAGATCATCTAGGCAGTCCGAGACTGGTGCTGATCTGTTTTCAACAAGCTTTGCCTCTCATTCTCCAGCCACGAAGATTACCAGAAGACTGCGGACTGGCTCCTGTCCCACACCAAACACCGACCAAAGGTAGCCATCATCTGTGGCTCAGGACTAGGCTTACTGGCCGAGATGCTCAAGTGTCAGGAATCCTTCAGCTATTCCGACATTCCCAGCTTTCCACAGAGCACAGGTAACAGGCTAAGCAATGTGTTAACCGTCTGCCAGCTACTTCACTTTGCCAAGACAGTTTATTAAACCCACAGTTTGACTTAACGAAGATGGTTATGCCCTAGAGTCCAGTGATCTCATTCCAGTCTCATTCCTCAGTGCAAGGTCACGTCGGCAGGCTGGTATTCGGGGAGTTGAAAGGGAAGACCTGTGTCTGCATGCAGGGTCGCTTCCACTTGTATGAAGGGTACCCGCTCTGCAAGGTAAGCATGAAGCACACTGCGTCACCCTGGCTGGCTTTCACTCCTCATCACCCTCACTTCATAAAGAAAACAATTATGCATAATATCCCAGGCTGAGAAAACCTCTAGGCACCGTGGCACGCTTTTTCACAGCATGCACGATCTTCAGTTAACCTGGTCACTCAAATCAACTCGTTTGTGTAATTACACTGGCTTTGATGGCACTTACAGTGTTACTGCTGGGCAATTAGAATTCAGTCAGTAGGTTAACATTTCATTCATTTCTTTGATCCCTTCCATGCTTTTTCAGAACTAACGCTGAAGTCATTATGAATCAGGACAGTTATCAGGGACAGGCTGGTTTAGTCTAGTTTGTTTTACCTGTGTTTAATCAGCATCAGTGTCTGTGTTTAGCATGGCTTGCCATGGTTTTCAATATGTTTTACCACACCTCTCTGGGTTTACAACGTGTACCTATGCTTTACCATCTTCTCACTGCTACCATTCATTGTACTTTTACTATGGGGAACTTTTCCCTGGTTAAACTGAGATGAATCAGCCCAACCGGTTCAGATACAGGGTCAGCCCAAAGTAAAACACTCCTTTCCCATGTACAAGTCAGAGTGAAGCAGCACTCAATGGATTCCTTAATGATTGGAGATCATAGTGGTTTCAGGGCCAGATACCAGGGGGCAGAATTGAATCAATACCCTTCTCATGGTTTTTTAGATAATGATGTCGTTGAAGCACAGGTTACAGTAGAAACAAGCTGTTATCCAAGACTAGTGGAGTGTGTAGTAAATCCCATTCTTGAGTGTCAGTACTCTACGATTGATTCCCCAGCATGCCCTATCACCCAATGCAACGTGCCCCCAGTCCATACCCCTGCTCAGCTCTGTGCTCCCCATGGTAGGCGACTGATTCCCCAGCATGCCCTATCACCCAATGCAACATGCCCCCAGTCCATACCCCTGCTCAGCTCTGTGCTCCCCCTGGCACGTGATTGATTCCCCAGCATGCCCTATCACCCAATGCAACGTGCCCCCAGTCCATACCCCTGCTCAGCTCTGTGCTCCCCCTGGCACGTGATTGATTCCCCAGCATGCCCTATCACCCAATGCAACGTGCCCCCAGCCCATACCCCTGCTCAGCTCTGTTCGCTCTGTGCCCCCCGTTGCAGATGATTGATTCCCCAGCATGACCTATCACCCAATGCAACGTGCCTCCAGCCCATACCCCTGCTCAGCTCTGTGCTCCCCCTGGCACGTGATTGATTCCCCAGCATGCCCTATCACCCAATGCAACGTGCCCCCAGCCCATACCCCTGCTCAGCTATGTTCGCACTGTGCTCTCCATGGCAGGTGACTTTCCCGGTGCGTGTGTTCAAGCTGGTGGGAGTCGAGACGCTGATCGTCACGAACGCAGCCGGGTCCCTGTCAGACGGCTACAAGACAGGAGACATCATGATCATTAAAGATCACATCAACCTGCCAGGCTTCGCTGGCCAGAACCCACTGAACGGACCCAACGATGAACAGTGAGTTCCATTAACGCACTTGCTGTACATTGTGTGGAGTCTCAATGGGGCATAACTACTGGGGCTCTCTGCGTGTGGCTCCTTGGTCCAACACAAGCAGAGCTGAGCATTACACAACTGTGTAGTACTGTCATAAAGAGCTAGAAGCCTATTAATCTTCATTTAGGCCTGACTTTTTTCTGTCTGGACCTGGAAAACTAGCACAGCACTGTCCCCTGCATTGTTTCCTTTTGCATAAAAAATGGGTCCTGTCCTTTTCTTTTGTTTGGAGGTTTGGACTCCGTTTCCCCCCCATGTCCAGTGCTTATGACAAAGACCTGCACAAGCTGGCCCTGGACATCTGCAAGAAGCTGGACTGCTCCGTGCAGGAGGGGGTTTACTGCATGGTCGGGGGCCCTAACTTCGAGACAGTGGCAGAGGCACGCTATCTTCACAAACTGGGAGCCGATGCGGTTGGTATGACGTGACCACATACATATTCATCTCACTTTCAAAGGGGTCCCGTAATCCTATCATCTTGGAGAAGGGACAGCGCTCTCCCTTTAGAGGATAGCCCTTTACATACTGTGGAACTGGTCATGAGACAGCGTGATCATGGCTCCCATTTGCCCCATAATGCCACTCCACTGGCACTTTCATTCTCGTTACAAGGCAGAGCATGATCGTAACTACGGCTCCCAACGATTATAAAGTGGGAGCTCTCTAGCTATAACACATACATACATACATACATACATACATACATACATATATATATATATATATATATATATATATATATATATATATATATATATATATATATATATATATACACACATACACACACACACAGAAATATAACCCTTAGACCAAGTAGAACTAATTATATTGATCTAAACTATATTCCTAAATTCAGCCCCAATCTCTTCCGCGGCCCTGTCTGACTTAGTGCCCGCTGGAATTTGACACATTTGGTGTTAGGCGTGGGATTGACAGGGCAAGACTTCCCATTGCAGAGTTGGAGACCGGGGTGCAAACGGTTACCTTGCGCTTGCCAGCCCAGATCCTAACCACAGTACAAACGAGCCAGACTCGTTACACACCTGACGTCCTGCATTCTTGTGCACCAGAAGCAGCCTCGTGGCGACTCTACCCTCTTCACCCTGAGCTACAGCAGGAGGCGTCTCTGTTTGCTGGTTTCCCGTTTCAAGCTCTTTTCCCCCCCCGATTGGTTTGTTTTCCAGGCATGAGCACGGTCCCAGAGGTGCTGGTGGCGAAGCACTGCGGGATGAAGGTCTTTGGCCTCTCCCTCATCACAAACAAGGTAGTGAAGGCATACAACGACAAGGAGGTGAACCACGAGGGGGTGCTGGGGGTGAGCAAGATGAGGGCCGGCACGCTGCAGACTCTGGTGACGGAGTTCGTGGCCCAGCTCGACAGCAACACTGCAGACTAGGGCTGCTACAGGTCCCTGTCTACCCTGGACCGCTCCAGTTAGGGTGCCGTCCCGGGACATTAAAAGGTCACAGTTTTTAATCTTATGCTTCCACATCCATGTAGATTACTACAGCAACACTGCATTGTCAGCACCGTATACTGTACACAAGCTAGATAAAACAGGTTAAAATACCACCACAGACGCACAATATACGAATCGGTTGTCAATAGTATTAACATCATGACTGTTTCCTGTTGGATGAATATAGATTTTCTAAAGAGAGTTTGCACTTTCAACAACCCTGTTCTCTTCAGAGGTCCTGGTTTTTTATACCTCACAGGTGGCCAACCTCCTGCAGACTGAGGGAGGAGGACGTTTCGGGATTAACAGTTTCCTGTGTGATAATATTGTGCGCAATGGAGCGCAGGTGAAGATAAACAGTTTGAAAGCAGCTAACCACAAACGTCATTCTCCCCGCATACTGTAGTTGTTGCAGTGGGTTACAACACAATAACATCCACTCTCAGACTGAGACGACTTCTTAATAAGGGTTAGAGCTTCTTCAAACAGGAGAATCTGCACATTTAAGGCATTAGGGGCAACTACAAAGAGGTAAACGTATTCCCAAAGATATCCAGCTCTCTGTACCGCCCCCGCCACATCAGGGTTACCTGGGAAGCATTGTGCCAGCCACGACGCACTAGCCACACTGCAAAATTAAAGGAAAAAAACAAGCTAGCCACCACTCTGTTAGGACTACTAAATTAACATCCAATACTGAGCTGTATTATTATTATTATTATTATTATTATTATTATGAATAATAATGACATTTGGTCTGTTTCCCCTGTATTAATGGAGTACTTTAGTGGAGTACACTTTACAATCAAGTCAATGTTTAGTAGATTTGCTGAAAGTTTGACACATCTTGTCAGAATGATGAGGGTGGGTGATGTTGAAACTTGCACGGTTGTAAACAACAAACATCTAAGTTTATAACCAATGAAACACCTCATTAAAACAAAATAAAAAGCTGAAGTCTAATGCCTATGATGTTGAAATGCCAAAAATAATTACAAAATCTGTATCAAATAAAATAATTAACACAATTTCCTTGCCTGTTTTATTTATTTATTTATTTATAGGACGTGTCAATATCGTTTAACAGATGCCCCGAGCCATTCACTGTCTATAAGAGCGCTGTCAAATGGAGTTTCTAAGTGTGTAAATAAGGTTCCCTTGCGACCCGACGGGTCTGACTCGGGAGCGTCACATTCAGTTAACCAAAGCAGAAACACGTCACAGCCCTACCATCTATCTGTGGCCTCCTCGTTTCTGATCTAATTAACTACACCATTCTCACTGACAATAGCGTGTTTATAGTTATACTGCAGCTCATAATCAAGCATGATGCCAAAGAGTTGCCAATGTCAAGACTAGCATTAACCCTGCATGCATGATGACCTCATAGGTGGACGGACACAAAACAAATAAAACCTCTTCTAGTTTCTATATGGATGAGGACATGTGGAAGACTCAAATGCATGACGACTTCATGCGAGGATGCCACCCACCCCCTATAAATTAATGCAATGGGAATTTTTTAAATTTTTTAATTAAATGAAAAATATATTTACTGTGTGTTCAAAACTACTTTTTTCAGCTATTTTCAATATTTCATGTATGAAAGGGTTACAATTTGTGGGATTATTATTATTATTTTTTTTTAAATAGTTAATGTATTATCAATCCCCGACTTTGAAGACTGGATCTGCTTAAAACTAAGTCTAAATTGTTCGGTTTTTCACATTCACATGTCATTGCCCAGTTCTCCAGCAGGGGGCAGAAAAACACTGCGTGGACTCACACGTCAGTCGTTGCCATGGTAAACCAACACACGAGTGTATCTGTGATTTGTTTTGATTTGAAATGAATATTTGTGTAGTATTATTATTTATGTAGCTTCAGTAATTTATATTTCAAAGGCGTTTGTTTGTCACCTTTCTTCAAAAGACATTCGATTACTGAAAAAAAAAAAACACAGTCCACAGCTTACACTGAGCGATATAAAAACAATTACAATACTGGATTAATTTAAGCGAAGCGAGTGTCATGTTTTCTGCTTTGGGTTTGTGAACTCTGCAGGAATTTGAAATTTAAACAGAACACAACGGGACTGTGTGAGATATTACTGTATCTTTTAAAAATGTATTTGTCCATGTTTTGGAAAGCCTGTTCAGCTACGTGCATTATTATATTATTGTAGCATGACACGCTGTGGCAGTTTGATAACCTGCTGACCCTTCATCAGACATTAGTTCCTCAACAACAACGTGTTCTTGTTGGTTCACTAATACTTGTACTTGTGGGTAGATGCTACTGTACTAATTATTACAAACAGAATCATTTACTTTGCAGCTGAATTTCAGTTAACACATGTGAACACAGAAAGACGGGCTAATTGTTAATTAACACATCTTTCATTAAGGCATTGTTTAGCGCTGTAAATGTTTTTTTTTTTTTTCAGTTCCATTCATTGTGTTTATTTTGGTGTAATAATTAGTGGAAATGTATTTTGTTTTCGTTGCAGTTCGGGTTATGGAAATTTAAATAATGTCTGTCGCCCCCAACTAGCTTGCAGAGTCGCTACCTGCGAATTTCAATACCGCGGTGAGTTTACAAGTACCTTTCACAGGTAAATACATACACAAACAATACGCAGTGATATTCCTGCGCGTATTAAAAGATTTTAACAGTTGACAATACTTTCAGGATTACCGCAAGTGGGAACGCCAGAGCAGGAAAGGTAAGGCGGTGAAACACGTAGGCGGGAAGTCCTCTCTCCTCCCAGTACAGCAGCACGACTCCACACCCCTTTCTGCTTACAGCGTCTCTACAGCGACTGCATACATGTCTGGTGAGAAAAGGCTGTTGGCATAAGGAGAACCGCCTTTAAAAGTGTGTGAATGAAGACACTCCTACTGGGCTGCTATAGCAACAGAAAGCAGACTGTTTCAAGGCTGTAAACCAAGGCTTGATATTGCATAACAAACTAAGCTGATAGTACTGCTAGAATAAAAATGGGAGTGGGGGTCCTGACAGAAGTCTTTGTTTTACTGGGTCGAACTTTAGGCAGCCGCTGTTGAAATGCTGTGTTGCAATTTATCATTTCTGTTGGTAAAGCCAGCCCAAATACAACCAGAACATGTGCAACGAAAACCTTTCTGTAAGAAGCAAAAGAAGAAAAGTGTTTGGACCCACCCCAGTGCTCTTCACAGAGGACAGCTACAGAGTGCTCCAGGTAATGATTCCAGGAATAGGGAACAGAGAAACGGACACTTATGAAAAACTTATCGTCTTTGAAGCTTCCACCTCGCTGTATATTAAATATACGTCTGCCTTTTCCTAATGTTTCATTTCTGCCCAGTTTAATACCCCGCTGTTGTGTGTGTGTGTGTTCGTATGCTTCTCTGTTGTTCTTGTTCTTTGTGTGCAGACCGCTGCTTATCAGGTTGTACTGATCATTACAAACCGAAGCGGTTACTTCAGTTCAACACATATGGTGCACTTTACCTCTGTGAGCAGTTTCTGTGACCCAAGTTGTGCAAACGTAGCAGTGGGGTAGGAAATGCTTTGTGAATGTGGCCCTGTGTTTCTCATAACATGCTCTGCTGTACGTGTGTCTAGGTGCGGATTAAGTCAAAGAAGCAAATGATTGCAGAGTACCCACTATGCAGCGCTGCAGGAAGCCAACATGAGGCTGGCAGCCGAGTTAGACACGAAGGATAGGAATGCTGTGGTAAATGCCAGAGAGTTCCAGGTTCAGTATGAGAGACTTGAGATAGGCGTGCCAACACTGACTATAGCAGAGCACCTCAACACTAGATCCACAACACGAATCAGCTGATCACCGTACCTAAAAACAGCCAGTAAATGCAGAAATGTTGTAAATGTTCCATGTGTGCCTGTAGTTATGAACAGCACCTGCAGCTGCCCTTTTTGGGACCGATCGCATTTTATAATAATCAGTAACCCAGTGCTAGCTAATAAAGAAAGTGACAAAGGAGGGAGTCTCTTTCAATCAACCAGAATTTGGCTGATCCTGTTACACCACTAGTGTTTAGATCTGCCGGTATTTCGATTATTACAATAGATCTCCCAGGTATTCCAATTGACTTTATTGAATGGGACGAGCACTCGGTGCAGCAGGTAGTTGTTCCCCACAGCTTCACCTCTTGATATCTGCTGCTGGTTCAGCGTGTTGAGTTTTAACTACTAATGATATCTTTGCTTTTTAGAGCTAAATTTCAGCTTTCAGTGAGTGGAGTAGCAGACAGATTAAGGAAAAAAGAGCTGACCTTGAGGATAAAGAGAGCATGATGCAGAAAGATTGTGATGGTCAGTAAGACTAAAATTGTGTGTGTGCGTGCCATCTCAGAACTTATTAGTCAGAACAGGTCCTAACTTTGTACTATAATAATAATAATAATAATAATAAATAATAATAATAATAATAATAATAATCCCTATGCAGATCCCATGTATACAAGTATCTGACTGTCGCACAAACATGAAACGCAATGGCAGTGTTAGAATGTGACGTGTATCTGTCTTGGCAGCAGCTAGATATCCTGTCAAACCAACTGCTTAATAATAATAGTGATCCACCGTCACGCACAGATAGTTGGTATTTTTTCTAATCCCTAACTTTTTTTGTGTGTTCATGTTTAAAATACTTCTCTTTTTTTTTTGTTTTTCGTCTCACGATGAAAGTGCTTGCAGAGCAACTGAAAGGAACGATGCCTAAAGTGAGGACAGCCCATGGAGATCTCTACACTCTGAAGACCTATAAGGACAAGAAGTATTCTGTAAAATCCCTGAGGATTGCTGAGCTACAGCAAGAAATAAATAAACTAAAGGAGACACACAAGGTACTTTGGAGTATAGGAGCTCCTGAGGGTCAAGAGCAAATGTCTTTAAATCAGTAACAAGCGACCTAGTAAATCACGGTAACACTTTCCAACAGGATGAAAAGGAAGACATTGAAATGCTGGCGCAGAGTGAAAGGGACAGGCTAGAGAAACTGATCAAGAACGAAAGCGATTGCATTTTATCAGGGATTGCTGAGGTAAGCCCGTTCCTGCAGAGCTAGGGCGGACCTGGGGTTTCATGCATGTTTCACTGTGCAATCAAACCAGTATTGCTTTATTGTGAATAGCATGTGGCAATGAATCAATCTGACCGGAGCAAAACAAACCCAGGGAAAAGGCAGTGGTTGTTAAAATTGGAATTAAAGGCTACAGTAAAATGCACAACAGGCTCAATATCGTGTATAGGCCAGGTGCATTCCTTGAAGAAGCACAAGAGACTGCTGGTAACTGAAATATGCTTTTCAGTGAAGCTGCCTTTTCTGAAAATGTGCAGAGCTGTCAGTGAGCACAGAGCTTGCCTTACTCTTGTCTTCAAGCTGATAACAAAAGGCATGGGAGATGTACAGTGAGTCATGACGTGCTCATGCAATAGAAACGCATTGTACTATTTCAAAATTCTCACCCCCACCTTCTGCAGGGTAAAATGAGTTATGTTCTGGCTGGTATTAAAGAGATGGCGTTTCACAATACCATGATGAAGAAAGAAATTGAAATTCACAAACGAGTAGGTGCTGGTTTTCAAAGGCATTCCATCTGCTTCAATTATTATTATTATTGGTAGTAGTAGTAGTAGTGGTTTCTAATTGCATTTTTTATTAAACATTGAAAGGACCTTGGAATAGTGGACCCTCTATTGTTGTAAATGATACTGTTTGGAGGTGTCTTGTAAATACTGCACTGGGCAGTGAAGCATGTACTATTGTAATAGGTCTTGGTTAGTAAGGGTTTGTCAAACAATATACCAAAGGTAGTGCAGTTCAATTGTGCCCAGCACATTATTTCTTACCTAACAACATTATCATTACCGGTAGATGAAAAGGGATAACAATTTTTTTTTTTTGAATAGGGATAATGCCTTTCTGCAAAAGGTATAATTGTTAGATGCTGGAAATAAAAACTAAATTCAACTTTTTTTTCAACTTGCAGGTGGCCAAAGAACTTGAAGAAAAAATCCTCAACTGGAAGAAAATGTTACGCACCTACTGCAGAACAGAAAAGACATCAGGGTGGAAATTTTCAATATACTGCCAAAATCAAAGTATGTTTACAAAAAAAAAAAAAAAAAAAAAAACTGTATTTAATTTTGGTCCAGGCATGAAAAACTAATTTCTCAAATTGTATAAATAATACAGTGAGTTACCTGTTTTGCAGGAGGTCTATATTTAATCAGTTGTACTTGTCATAACAATTTTGAAATAATTTTAAAAAAGCATTTTCTTATTGGTTACCCACCACCGTTTTCCATCTGGTTGTCAAACCCATCTTGAATACACCTGGAAGAGCCTTATAAAACAACAGCATACTGTACAGCAGGGAGACAAAGAGGGACAAAGTTCAAGTATATTTTCCTCTAGAGGAATTATCACTTTTTGACATCACTACTGTGTTACTATAACTTTATTTTTTTCGAATGGCTTAGGATGCAAATATAGCCTTCATCCATGTATTCTCTCTCTCTCTCACACACACACACACTCATATATATATATATATATATATATATATATATATATATATATATATATATATATATATATATATATATATATATATATATATATAGTAACACAGCAGGGAGGGGGTTAATGTCCTCCTTGCATGAAATGGGTATTTGGTTAATTAAATTTATTGTTAATTATCCCCTGCACCTGGGAACAATTGTAAAGTAAAACTGGGTGCAGGGTATTTAAGGAGAGCAGTCAGTCTGCTTGTGACTGCTGAGCAGAAGGAGGTGGAAGGTGTGCTCTGCTTCTGAGCAGTCAATATGAAAAGTGCCTTGTTAAAACTGCTTGTTTCGTTTTTATGCCAGGTAAAGGGCTTTGCCGTCCTGCGAGCTAGTCAGGGACCTGCATAAAGGGTTAGTAAGAGCTCCGAAGGAGCGAGGTGTTTATTTTCGATTGTTTTATTTTTATTCTTGTGTATTAAAAATAGCGCGCAAGCTCTTTAAACATCCATTCCTGTGTCTTGGGTCTACTTTTAAAAGGGCACACGAACAACTGTGAGTTTTGCGGTCAGTTGACTATTGGCCATTATATATATTATATATATATATATATATATTATACATTTCATAATACCTTATTTGTGTCGTCTGGAAATAAATTCTAAACACTCGGCGTCGAGTGCATGAGACAGATCCTGAGACCACAACAGATGTTCCTCCAAACTTTCAGTACCAATGTGTTACAGACTTTGTTGATGTTTTTCATTTTGTGTTTTTTTTAGTTCCCCTTTTAGTCTGTTGCAAGTTTAATTTGCATTCAAATAAGTTCATGTTTCAATGTGTGCAAGGGACAGTTCCCAAAAGACGGGAACTGTAAAAGCTGTAAAAGCTAAACGTAAAGCTACAAAGTTGAGACAGCTTTCTTCAGCACAATGCCCTTTACATCTCACAGTTCTGTGTGACAATAAATACCCAAGTTCCTGGAAATATAAACCAGACTGTGATTTATTTGAATTGCACTGAAACAAGTTCAGTTTCATATGGGAAGGCAGAGTCGAGACTGTTTATCCTCGCCCTGCCGTGACACTTCACATTTCCGTTGGCTTTTTCCTCTCCTTCTTCTTTTCTTGACAGAGTTCTAAGACTAAATAGAGCCCACGAGCCCATGGGGATAAAACAAGTGAGGAGTCTCTCATATATCATAAAATCCCCTTCTCGTGAACCTGTTAGTATGAATGGTTTTAATCAATTCATCTAAATACATACTGCTGCCATTGGAATCATTCACATCCGTGCTTTATATATTTAACTTGAGAGATTAACATGCGCTGCTTTAGATTTTCATAACCTTGTTAAGAACAATTGAGCAAAGCCCCCACTTTCCAATGCACTAAGACCTGTACCTGTTAACCACTCCCCACCCCACTCCATCTCATTCCCCACCACCCTGTGCAGTTGTCTGTATATTTCAGGGTAAACACTAGTCTGTAAAATGATGTATATACTGTAACATTATCTTTTCCTCACTGTACTGTAGAACTCAGATTCAGTTCAGACATCAGCCAGTTAAATCTACCAAAAAGAGCTTATAAAAAAAAACAACAACAGCAATATTTATTACTTATGTATTATTTTCAATCGCAGAACTTTCACGCACCAATCAAGTAACTCCATTGCCGGACATTTCCAATCGGTGAAAGCCAAGCTTTAAAAAAACAAAACGCCCCATAATAGGTTAATCTTGGCACAAGCAATGGGAATGTAAGATGTTTGCTATCTGTTAAAAAACAACAACTTTGCCCTGTCCTGACTTACTGTAGAACCACACAGTGAATAGATTGGTATGTTGTATTAATAAATGCACGTAGCAATAGCTAGTAAATGCTCAATGGCTGCCAAGGTTCTTAGTATCACTGTAATGCTCAGGGCTGCAATCCCGTGCTGGAGTGCACAATTCATTTAGAAGCATCAGCCTCAGTATTTCAATTCTGCATCTCAGCTGACCTTCGTTTAAAAAAAAAAAAAAAAAAAAAACAGCAACAGCTTCTAGCATATGAAAATCAGGAAATGCGTTTAAAGCACAGAAACGTTTTCATTGGAAACTGGATGAGCGAAGAATATTTTTTAAAATATATATATATATTTTTTTCTGTATAACTGTTTCCACTAGGTGGTGTTTTTTTTTTTTTTCTATCCATCAGAGTTTCAGCCGGATAGCTGTGTGGCTGCAGGAGAAACAGGAGACATTGCCAGCCTGTTACCCTAGCAGGGCTTTGGAAAGCACAGGTGTTTGAAGTGAAATCATTTTTGCCATTGCGTGGCTGCTCGAGCTCCACGCTGTAAATGTCTGCGGCCGTTCACTCCTCAAATAAATGAGCATTCCCAGCAGTCTGCTTTTTGATTCGTCATGCGGTAACTATAATAAAACTCGCCTTATTTGTATTTATTTATTTCTTTAATAAGAACTTAGAAGTGCTGAAGGGGTGGGGGGTGGAAATGTGAAAACGGGATCACCTGCTGCTCTCAGCAGTGCAGGCAATAGTTTTCACACACAAGGGAGCTTTTTAAGACACTGTAGCGCCATTAAGATCATGCTCATTGATAGCTACAGTGGTCTGTTCAGCATTGCACGCTAATCACAAATGAGGGTTCATTTAGTTGCAATATCAAGTCCATTAATAAGCACATTCTTGGGGAATTCGTTAATGCATTCGCAAAACAACACAGGATACTGATCTACACCAGCGCGCATTTACCACAGGGTTGAAGCTGACACCCTGGGATCCTTCAAGAAGCTGCTTGATGAGATTTTGGGATCAATAAGCTACTAACAACCAAACGAGCAAGATGGGCCGAATGGCCTCCTCTCGTTTGTAAACTTTCTTATGTTCTTATGGTTGCATGGTCATTGTGGCAACTGTGGTAAGGCTAGCTGATGCAGTATCGGCATGGGATCATTACAAAAAGCTTTTCTTATGTGTTATTGATTGATTGATTGATTGATTTTTAAAGCTGCGGTAAAGATAGAGCAGTAATTGAAATGTAATCCTGGCGTTATTTCCACTAGACTGTTGTTATAAATGAATCATTTTTGAATGTGATACTGTGCTGTACTCAGTGCAACACAATGCTCAAGTTTTGTTTCGTGTGTGTGTGTGTGGTTTTTTACATGTTGCCTAAACTACTTTGTAAATAAAAAAGTACCCTAAAACCGCATTATTTATAAAGTACGGATAATAATAATAATAATAAATAATAATAATAATAATAATAATAATAATACAGTTAGTAGTTGTAAAGTAGCAACCTACAATCGATACAAGGGGTCGGAGTAAAGGAAGTGACTTGTATTCAACGTCATGAGTTGTATAGTTATAATAAGATTAAGGTTGACACGCAGAAGTCAGAGCCAGTTTACACAGTGAAGTGCAGTACACGCAGGCAGCGACCGCACCGCTTCTAAGAGGCTCCGAGGGAGAACAGCGCAAAACTCTCTGAAAACACTACTTCTCCAACAGCCAGAGAGCGGTAAGTACTTCAGTGTGGAAACCTTCGGGGTTTCCTTCTTTTCATTCTCAGTTGCTTGTTGTTATTGCGGATTAATATTAATATTAATTCTGGATGGACAAAGTGTCTTTTAAAAAACGCAGCTGAAGCTGTTAATGTTCGTTGTTTTGGTCGCCGTATGTCAACGTGAAGTTTCTGTCCTCTTGTGAGAGTGTCAGAAGCTCGATCTCCTTGCAGGATATGCACAGTATCAGGGGCGTCTGTACAGAGAAGATAATGCAGCAAAGCTGGGTACTGCTCTTTAAATTTTTAACAGTGTTTTGGAATTTTGTGAACTGTTGTCATGGCTCCAGAAGTATATTGTTGCAGTGTTCCACTGGCTATTCTATACCATCGCAACAACGCGGAAAGAAACATCCGATAGGTGTTTTGATGTTCGGTATAATAAAGGGGCACACGGCCCACTGGCATGTGTAAAAACTGGTGATCGAGGCAATCGGGTTGATTAGATAACGAACGACGAGGATATGATGGCAGGCTGCCCTTGAAAACGAGAAACTTTAATGAGCATCTTATAAAAGAGGCTGGAGCTTCCGATCTTGCATCATTTGTAACTGGCGGTGTTACTAGACAGAGTAGAGATTTATTTATTGATTTGTAAACCCACCACCAGACAGTTCCATAACTTGTGTATTGTGTTTGCACATTTTTAAAATAGTTTTTTGCACGTTCGCTTAAGGTTATAAACCACATTGAACTTTCGCCTAAAACACAATCTTAACTTTTTTTTTAAAATTTATTTATTTTAATTGCAGCGATTGTTAAATATTCTACCTACATGACTATATATATTATCAATTATCTTTATATATTAATAATATATTACTTTAATTTTATATATATATTTATATATATATATATATATATATATATATATATATATATATATATATATATATATATAGTCAAATTAATTGAGTCAATCTCCACGTTTTTAGGTGCATTTTATTTAGGGGGGGGTGGGGTGGGGTGGGGGGTTTCAAGAAGATGACTCTGAACACACAGAGAGACAGCAAGGAGACACTACGAAGAAGGGCCAGTACCCCGCTCCCTGCTTCACACCAAGCCGGACCCGGAGACCCACACCACCCCGCACTCGGGCTTTCCACCTCCTATCACCCAGGGGACAAAACAATCCAGAGTCGGGCCAGCTGGTCCGATTCTGAGGATTCTGACAGCTCTGGAGCGGACTCTTTATACCGGGTTGTCTTGCTGGGGGACCCCGGTGTGGGGAAGTCGAGCCTGGCTAATATCTACGCGGGGACACAGGAGAAGGATGTTGCTAATGAACATCGTGGAGGTAGGAGAGAGATCGTGCTTAGTAGATTTGGGGGCGCTCACGTTGTATGATGTTAAGGGCACCTACAAAACTTCTGATTTTGTTCAAAAGTCTTACTTTGAAAATGAATACATACAGTACAAACTCACTTAGCGTGCATAGTTTTTAGTATACCAGTGCTGGCAGAACCCCATGTTGTGCACCTTGCATAATATTGTGATGTGTGTAATATCAGTATCCAGAGAAATGGTTTGAATAGATGCAAGGCAGTGAAACATGTGTGAGTAAAACTCGCATTGTATGCATTGCTAATCTCTCTGTCCCTGGTGGAAATATATTCCTGGGGAGCACTACAGCAATGCACCCAGGAACATGTTGCTTGTATCAACAAAACTGTGGATCTGCAGCCTTTCAGACGCTCTCCATAATGCTCACTCCCTAAAAAAATCACAGAAAACAATTCATCACCTGCCCTTTACATGTAAGTTGCAAGAACAGTAAATGCATTGAGAACTAAAATAAAATAAACCATGGTGAATTTTTAAAAGAGGCTAGTTTACAATGTGTAGATAATGTGGATGAAGATTATTTTATGAAGACTGTGGGATGAAGACTGCACTGTCACAATGTTTATATCTGTGTAGGATAGTTTGACACTTGTGTCATACCAGTTACTTTTCAGTTACAAGATACTTCACAAGCTGGAAAACACTGCAGTATGAACTGAAAATAATTAGCAGCTTTTGCCAATTTTCCAACAGAAGGCTTATGTTATCATAAATGTTCCAAAGTTGTTTTTACAAACAGTTTTAACTTCAAAGCTATTTTTGTATAATTATCCATGTCCTTTTCACTTGTTTAGCTCTGACAATAACAAGCCCAAGTACTGTGGAGTGCAATGAAATGGTCAATAATGAAGAGATTCATTTGTTTCCTCACCAAAGGCAACAGGGCAGACTGTGAGAGCGATGTCTGATGCAGTCGGACCAGCTCATTATAAAAAGATCATCCTCTGAAAATACAGAACCGGGTGTTTATCCCTGTCACAAAGCAGAACATGCATCAAACAGCTCCAGTAAGGGTAGCATATGTGAAGCCTCCTAAAAAACTCAGACCCTTTCAGAGTTTGTTCAATGGAACCGAACTCAGTCCTTCTCAAGAGGTGGTCTCAGTCCGTTCGGACAAAAGCACTGGTCTGTTTGATTGGCTTCAGTGCAGTGTGAAAGCACAGTCAGAGCCAGCAGACACAATCCTTAACCTTTTGAGGTGCATGGGTAATTACAAAAGGAACCAAGTTCTTTTCCTCCAGAGTTCATTTCCAGGTGAACTCGGTTCGGTTAGTTTTCACGTACGGTTAGTGTCTAGAGGTTTGTTTCATAGAGAGCTATGTACAGGATTGATGTCTTGCAGAATCTGTCTTGATACAACTCTGAAGGAGTTTACTGAAAAGCTTTGAGGCTGTATAACATGAACAGTAAGAAGAGTGTGAAGTTACAACGTCATCTTTCACTTTGCTGTTTACTAATAAACACCATTTGAATTCTACAGTTTCTTTGTGGTTAGAGGTAACCTGGAGCAATGTATTGCATGTTCAGTTGGAGCAG
Organism: Polyodon spathula; assembly: GCF_017654505.1. Taxonomy (NCBI): domain Eukaryota; kingdom Metazoa; phylum Chordata; class Actinopteri; order Acipenseriformes; family Polyodontidae; genus Polyodon; species Polyodon spathula. Next base: position 12,788,245 of record NC_054541.1, on the reverse strand, counting down.
TGCTCTCAGTAAAATATATATCTACACATGTATCGATTATTACATTTACACACGTGACATCATAAATAACCAGGTTCTGTGCTCTGCATGGGTGTGAGGTGGGGGTGGGGGTGGGGGGGTGTCAGGAAGCACGGAACTTAGAACAGAGCAGCAGAACACACACAGAATGACAAGGTCAGTGTGGAGCACTGTACTGTAGAGTAAAACATATAGCAAAAATAACAAGTTGTTGTTATTGAAATTTCAGCTGTCAGATTTGTGTTTGTTATTGTTGCCAGTAGTGGCAGAGGCCGCTGAGACGGATGGCAGTGGCTGCTTCTTACAAAGAGAGGGGTCCATGGGCACCTCAATGAGACACACTCACTAGTGAGAGCTGTTCTCTAGAGAAGAAAAAACACAAATATAATCCCAAAGAAATTACCCAGGCATTCTTCTTCGGGTATTTTGTTTTAAAAACATTATGTGTGGCCACGTTTCCAAGGAACCAGATGTTTTAAATTAAGCTCATTTCAAACAACAAAATCAAAAAAGTCATGAGGAAAGTTTCTTTGTTCAATTACAACCCTTTACAAAAGTTTCCTGTAGTAAAAGCATAGCAAAGTGGAGTAAAGCATAGTGATAGCATGGCAAAACATAGGTGAGTAGTAAGGTAAGTAAGGTGAGGTGTATAGTAAAGCATATTGAAAAGCAGGGGAAAACTGAATAATCATAGCATAAGCATGAGAAAACTGCAGAATTACCATGGAAAAGTATGTTTTTTTAAAAGGAATATCCCTTTTAAAATGCTGCCAGACTAAGTTGTCCTCTTCTTTCTTGTGTGTCCCGGGGAGTCTCTGGTCCCCAGAATGTGCCGCAGTGACTTGTCTTGTCACTGGGTTTGTTGACGGGACGGTGAATGAGGAGCTATGACCTCATAGCTGGGGTCTGATTCTCACAGCACACAAACCCCTTCAGAGCGTAATGCACTGCTGGGCCACAATGCTAATGACATGTCAGCAGAAAGGGCATGCTGTCAGTGCACAAGCATACAGCCAGGACTATCTTAGATGTTCAGTAAACTTTATCTCAGAAGTCTAACAGCTTACAACCTGGATTTGCTGTTCTCTTTTCCATTTGCTCTCCAGATTGGTTTGAAGTTTGCAGATTCATTAGAATCCTAGACTGATATACAGTACATACCCTGATGAAAGTTGTGTGGCAGTTTTTTAGTTTACCCTTGCTTTTCCTGTGGTTATACTATGCATTTACCAAATGGTTTTGCCATACCTCTCTGGTCTTTAACAATGCTTCCCTATGCTTTACCATGCTTTCACTATGCTTTATTATGCAGTGCTGTGCTTTTACTGTGGGACACTTTCGTAAGGGTATGTGTATGTCATTTGTTATCTTGGCTGGTGGTGCTCAATGATTTGATCTGATTTCAGTGCATCCTGAGCCGTGTTGCTGTCAGACATCCTGTGTTTTGTTAGCATGCTGTGTTGATTGTCTCTGGGAAAGCTAAAGCCACGTCTGTGTTTCACACAGGCAGCAATTCTTTTCCATCTCCAAGCTGCATCCCTGAGGACACTGATTAAAGTTTAGGATATTTTAAAGGAAATAAAAAATGACACTAAACTCATGTAAGCTGAGGGAAAGAAACCGACTCGTTGCATAATCGGGTATAAACTGTACTTTTTCCCAAAGCCATGTGTTGTATCAGCCCTGGCATTTAACAGTATAGCTTGAGGCATGAAAACAGAAAAGGGACTTGCATGACTCTATAGTGGCAATTTCCCTATGAAATATAAAGCATAAATTTATCTTCCATTAGGACTGAGATGTCAGATGTACAGCACTGTAAAAGTACTATGGTAAGCAAGACCACAGATGACCATGAAATCTTGAAGCAATTGGCATTTTCATCAATTACCCAAAACCATGCTGTTATGACATCACGGCCCAATTGCCCAGCAAAGGAACATGCTGTTTTGTAAACGTGACCATCGATGAAAAAGCAGGCACAGAAAACCACTAAACTGTAAACCACACGTCCTGTAACAAGCCTAAACTGAAACCGAACCAAACTGATGACACATTTCACAGCATAAAATAATGCAGGCCACACGACTGCAACAGCCACCAGTTCTAGTGACTTTAGATAGAGAGCCTGGCTGGAGGTAGGATGCATACTGCATTGACAGGGCGCCCCACCCTCCAAGCATCCACCCCAGCAGCCTGTGAAATACTACAGGGTTCAGTGTTGGATATCAAAGTTTTACTGTGCGGTCACATTAAAGGTGAACTGCTGCAATCATTTCAGAAATGACCCTGCAAGCAGTGTGTACTGTGACTGATAAACAGCTTACCCTAGCACATTTTGTGAGAAGGTGGCTCATTCCCACAGTTTCCATGGCAAATTAGCAATGCTGAGCATGGGGGAAAATAGATGAAAACCGCTTGATTAAAACACATTAGTCTAGCCTGTTTGCATGAAAGATGAATGGATGTATCAGACCACTTTAGCGCATCTGTCTGGTGCTTTTTAAACTCTGACAGCAGAGTCTAGATTTTTCTGCTTTTGGTTTTTGGGACAGAAAGTGGACAATAAGATGGTTTGTTGATGTGTTATGAAGTGTGTTTTTGATCTGTGATCCACTTTATACAAGATACTGTTTAATTCCAGCCCCACATGTTCCTTTTACTGCACCATACTGATAGCGCTTTGTGATGGTGGTCCACTATGAAAGATGCTATATAAATGAAAGATTGATTGATTGATTGATGGGAGAAGCAATTAAAGCCGGGGAGCTTGCCACACAGTTCTAATTGGTTAGCCTGCAATAAGCCTGTTGTCAGATTTATAAAGCATGGGATTCCTTAGTTACAGGATGCCCGGAAACGTTATGTCTGCTTCACGGTTCAATCAGCAACAGGGCCGCTCCTGAGCAACAGAAAACTTTTTTTTGTCCTTGCTTCGAATCTTACAAACTTGCTGAACTGAGAGTTCTTCTGAGGATATATTCTATCCATACTGGCACATTATACAAGTGACCATGTGCACTGCTGTCATCAGATTGCAACTGGTTTGATGCATACTGTCTAGGTCCAGATTTGAGAACAGCCCTGAGCACCAAGTCTACAGCCTCCTCGTCTTACTGTTTAGGATTTACTGTCCTTGCTAATGTTACAAGTGGAAGAAATGATTTGCAGTAAAACCCATGCAGTTACTCTGTTATGATGCAGTCATTATTAAACAGTAACTATGCTGCTTTAACTCTTTTGTGTGTGGCGACCTCACATGAGGGCGGATATAAAAACCAGCCTGTAGTCTTTACATGTGGAAGATGCCACTGCATGATGACCTCCTATGAGGATGCCATTTTTTGCCCCCATATAAAGCAATGGAAACATTTCCCGCATGAAACGGTTCATGTGTAACAGCAGTGTGGAGTGTGTCACCAAGGTGTTTTCTGTCCATGTGTTTCAGAGGAGTCCTATGAACGAACGCTAACAGTAGACGGGGAGGAGACGACTCTGGTTGTGATGGACACGTGGGAAACTGAAAAGCAGGTAATCCTCTTCCTGCATGAGCACCCAGCAGGTCTTCATGTGCTGATAGACCCCAGAGATACATGCACTCGCACTCTAGATCCTCTCCCTGTGTGAGCACCCAGCAGGCATGTACTGATAGACCCCAGATATACATGCACTCACACTGTAGATCCTCTCCCTGCATGAGCACCCAGCAGGTCTTCATGTGCTGATAGACCCCAGATGTACATGCACTCGCACTCTAGATCCTCTCCCTGTGTGAGCACCCAGCAGGCATGTACTGATAGACCCCAGATATACATGCACTCACACTGTAGATCCTCTCCCTGCATGAGCACCCAGCAGGTCTTCATGTGCTGATAGACCCCAGAGATACATGCACTCACACTCTAGATCCTCTCCCTGTGTGAGCACCCAGCAGGCATGTGCTGATAGACCCCAGATATACATGCACTCACACTGTAGATCCTCTCCCTGCATGAGCACCCAGCAGGTCTTCATGTGCTGATAGACCCCAGATGTACATGCACTCACACTGTAGATCCTCTCCCTGTGTGAGCACCCAGCAGGCATGTGCTGATAGACCCCAGATACACATGCACTCACACTGTAGATCCTCTCCCTGTGTGAGCACCCAGCAGGCATGTACTGATAGACCCCAGATATACATGCACTCACACTGTAGATCCTCTCCCTGTGTGAGCACCCAGCAGGCATGTGCTGATAGACCCCAGATATACATGCACTCACACTGTAGATCCTCTCCCTGCATGAGCACCCAGCAGGTCTTCACGTGCAGGTAGACCCCTGATATACATGCACTCACACTGTAAAACTGACAATACACCCTCTCTTTCTCTCTCTCTCTCTCTGTCTGTCTCACGCTCTCTCTCTCTGTAAATATGATCTCTCAATGCCCCCCCCCCGTTTCCCCTCCTAAATGAATGTTCATTATTGCATTGCAGTGCCACAGACAACCTGGACTTCAATACTTGTGCCTTCAGGGCCTAATTAAAGTTTTATTGGTTGGAAAGTTACTCGGCAAGGTTTTGGTATTTTGTTCTGATATTGACTGCCTGTCTAAAGAAACAGTACAAACACACTGTTGTTTTTGTTATACTGTATACCAGTGTGATTTAGTTATTACTTAGCATTGCATGTCATTGATCTTTTCAAGTACAAACAAAATACCAATGTGTGAGGTAGGAACTTCGTTTTTTGTGCCAAGTCTTAATCTCAGAGTACACGTTTCTGATGGTAAGCCAAGCATTTTGAAAATGACAGACTGCATCTCCAGTGTGATTTCTCCTGACTCGCTGTGCGTTTCTCGTCTTGTTGTTTTAGGAGCAGGCTGAGAATTGGGTTCAGGATTACTGCATGCAGGTTGGCAACGCGTACGTCATCGTGTACTCCATCACAGACCGGGCGAGCTTCGAGAGCGCATCCGAGTTGAGGATCCAGCTGCGCAGGGCGAGGCAAGCCGAAAACATCCCCATCATACTTGTCGGGAATAAAAGTGACCTGGTCCGCTGCAGAGAGGTGTCCGTGGAAGGTGATTGGGATTATTTTATGGGAATAATTTAGAACGTTGGTACCTGCTCCAGATCAGAAAAACCCATGACTAACCTAACATTCCATTGCCATTGTGAGGAAATGTGGCAGCTGGAATGCTTTAGATCACATGTACAGGGTGTGCCAGAGGGACAGAGGCAGGGTCATTCTGCCGCTTGCAGGAGCGTCAGTGTCATGACGATATTAAAAGCACAGCATCCCTGCCTGATGATGATGTTGTTTTTAAAACAAGCCCCTGCGCCCGCCCCCAGTTTGATTCACTATGTTCTTACTCACCGTCTTAGTCCATCATGTCAAGAATGTTTCTGACAGTAAAACGCTGACAGCGCTGTGCAGTCGCATGCGTTTTTCTAAACACTGCGAAACAAATGGAAATGAGAGCCGTGCTGTCACTGCAGGATTCCATCAAAAACCACAAAACACCTGGAGGCTCATCTCTGATTTGATACCAGGCTGATCTCTGATTGCATGAAATCTCGATGAATACAAATCTCTTGTGTGAGATTACGAGCATGGCTGTTTTTTCAAGCAGAGCGTGCTCTGATTTACTGTACAGAATGTGTGTGTGTGTGTGTGTGTGTGTGTGCGCGCTCAGCCAGTGCTGTAGAACCCGCTTGTGTTTGTGTTTCAGAGGGCCGGGGCTGCGCCGTGGTGTTCGACTGCAAGTTCATCGAGACGTCGGCGGCGCTGCATCACAATGTGCAGGAGCTCTTCGAGGGCATCGTGCGGCAGATCCGGCTGCGCAGGGACAGCAAGGAGACCAACGAGCGCAGGATGTCTGTCTACAAGCGCAAGGAGAGCGTCACCAAGAAAGCGCGCAGGTTCCTCGACAGACTGGTAGCCAAAAACAACAAGAAGATGGCCTTGAAGGTGCGCTCCAAGTCTTGCCATGACTTGTCCGTTCTTTAAAAACACAGCAACCCTCTGACTACGTGAGCGCTACAGAGACGCAGCCGCTCAATTTCATGGGCTTTTTCTGTTTTTCCAGGAGCGAACGATATTTGGCAGCCTTATGGTTTTGAGGAAAAGAGACCTTTTTTTTGAATTTTTTGGTTTTATTTTGTATTTTTCGGACTCACTAAAAGCCATTCCCGTGTGTCTCCCTTGTGAACCAGCAGTTTTGTTTCACAGCTACAGCTGGATTCTCAGTCAGATCAAGGAAAGACGTCCAAAGCCTGACCAATGCACAAATGTTACAAAAATAATTGCCTTGTCAGGTCAGTGATTTTAGCAGCGACCATCTCCACAGATTAACCAAAGTGAGACAGACAAGTATTTTACTATGATTTTTTTATTTTTTTTTTTCACTTCTAGAGTTAAGGGACTGGAAAACTAGAAGCCGCTACAGTTTCTGATCGGTTTTTCATCTGCCTTTTCTCTCCAAGCAGAAACCTTTAGAAAAAGTCACATGGCATAACACATACAGATCGTAGTGCTGATCATTCACATGCTACCGCTTTGCTTTATCAGATTTGTATGATGTGTTTGGCCGCTGCTGCTAACAGCATCCGTTCTCCTGCACTGTGCTCAGTTTTCACACAACTGACTCTACAAACTTGGGTGTTTGTATTTGAATAAATGAGACACGACCCAGCAAGCAGTCTACTGCACAGTGTTCGCTGTCATGCAAATAATGGCGCTTAATGGGCTATTATCAAAGGCTCTGAGGTGCTGATTGAGTTTAATAGTAACTATGCAGAATAACCTGTGTGCTCCACACAGCCTCTCATACAGCATGTTAGTTCTTCACTCCTGACTTACCATCTCAGTCCCATTATAATCTTCTCTTAGTTTCCTGTGTCACTGTCTTAAAAGCAATGCACACGGTTCTGTAACATCCACAATGCAGCACACCTGTGTGTGTGTGTGTGTGTGTGTGGCCGATGGCTGGCTGATAAATGGCAGCTTTATTTGCAGAGCTTGGGCAGAACTGAGATTCTGCTCCCCCGATGGCTAGCCTGTATGCAGCCCTTCCCTAAACACACACCAGCCAGGGCTTTCACTGAGGTGGCTTGTGAAACCAATAAAATGTGTACAGATGAAAGACAATTTGTGGAGCTACTACACATTTTGTAAATATATGAATTTTTTTTTTATAATAAAAACTATTGGTGGCACTTTTTTTTTTTTTTTTTTTTTGCAGTGAATTTGTCTTTGAATGTGTTAATAAGGTTAGTTTGGGATTTCAAAGGCTTGTGTACAAGGGGGTCCTGAACACTGTTAAACACATACACTATTGCTCTTAGAATAACATAACGTTGCACACTAAACCAGCTGGGGCTGTTGCCACGGTTCTGAGAAACCGCACATTCACGCGCTGAGCTGTCAAGATAAACGGGCCTTGTTGCGAGTCAAGCAGAATGGGCTTGCCTGTGAAATGCGCGGCTCTCTAAGGGCATTGCATGTCTGCTTTGTTTAGCACTGTCCCCTATGTTTCACAGACAACAGGATTAGCAGGGTGCTAATTAGATTAGTTTCAAGAAGTCTCAAACGCTCCAATTTCAGGGTGTTTTTATACTGTTTTGTGAATTTTTTCACCGTTTTTCTAACAGTAAGCAGCCTATTTTAAATATAGAAAATATGATTTCACCTGGAATTAGCAAACAGAATCATAAAAGTAAAGGTAAAGCTTAATTGAGAAACTATGGAAAGAAATGTTGTTTATGGTTTTGGCGTTTCAATATATTTACATGTGCTGCAGTTTCATATTCAATCAATCATACAAAACAAACAGCATCCCACTTAATTATCATTTACAAATGAGCTTTCATATGCACCATGAGAGCAAGAGCATTGAAAAGCATGCTATCTTACCCAGCACTGAATGTGTGTCATCCCAGAAAGAATGCTCGCTAATTCCAAAACAATGCGCTGCCATGACCCCAGCCCTGGATTCTCACAATGCGCTGCTGGGTCAGTAGTTGTTTGTTTGCTTTGTTGTTTTTTCAAACAATGAAATAAGATGCAATTTATGCAGAAGAGCAAGTAATGCAATTACACCGATGAGAACATGGTGCTGAATGTGCCCTGTGACTGTAGCCATAGCTACAAGCCTCAGCACTTAAGTATTTGTGTGTGTGTGTGTGTGTGTGTGTGTGTGTGTGTGTGTGTGTGTGTGTATATATAGTATAATATATATATATATATATATATATATATATATTTTATTAAATATATATATATAATTTAATTTCCTTGTGTATTGACACACTAAAAAATGATACACTATCTTGTGCCCTGTGTTAAGAACTCTACTAGGAGCCAGGGACTATAGTATGTCGCTTGACATCTTCATGTTCACAGTAACATTATTAATACCAATTGACATTTTTTTAACAGCTGGCTTTTATACAGCTGCTCTCTTTAATTGATAAGAATCCAACTATTCTGTGAGGTTGGACCAGTGTCCAATAATTATATATATTGAATAATAACTATAATATAATAATAATAATAATAATAATATAATAATAAAGCACTACTGTCCTATAATATGTTTGTCACGCTGGAGTCTTTTCAATGTGTTTATCTGCACAATCCTATGCAAGACTAGGATTATGTGCTCTAATAATTATCTCATGAAATATTCACTGTAAATTAACCCCCATCACATTATACAAGCCGTGGTCAAGGTCAGCTGGGAATGAATTTTTAAAACATTTACACAATGATGTAATCAGCTATCCTCTTACACACACACACACACTGCTGGACGAGATGGAGGCAGGGAGCCTTGAGATTTCTCATTCCTGTGGCATCTGTTTCCACAGTGGTGTGAGAAAGACTGCTCCAGGCAATAGTCTACAACTGTAGCGATTGTCTCTGAGACAGAGTTCAGTTAGCGTTTTAGTAGAGCGATGGCGGAACCACCTGAAACCGAGACCTGAAACCAGATCTTTTGAAACCTGTTACAGTGCAGTGCACTGTGAGCCTGCTGTAATCTCAGCTGTGTCCTGACCTGTGGGAAATTCAAAAGGAACACAGGGTCATTATTCTACAGTTGCAGGTGCATTCAAGTGAAAAGTAAGGCCAAGCTGCTTTGAAGGTCTTTAACCTCACTGGAGTCTGCAGGGCTCAACCTCATGTGCTGAGTGATTCTGTCCCCTCTGGGCCAGCCAGCCAGAATGGCTGTAAAGAGCCTGAATGAGATGAGACAGTGGAGATCAGGCGGAGGTGATCTATAGCTAACAGGCTCATTCATCAGTCCAGTAATTCAGACCCTGATTGAGTTCAGACAGGCGTACAGCAGCATTGATGGAGGTGTCGATACCTTATAAGTACAAGTGGTGTTCAATGCAAGGGCTTGGAGATGTTGCACCACTGAGTTCTGTCTGCTCCACTGAGGTCCCCTTCACAGGACACTGTTAGCTGTATCCATGTCTCAGCTACAGACACTTCAGCAACCAGGAGACTCTTCTTTACAGCTGTTTCTCTCGTCTACTTTCTGCCCTACAATGTCGTACAACTCCTCCATCTATTTGCTGAGTTTGTATACACCTGTACAAACGCTTTTTAGCAAACAATATCTACGCTATACAGTACAATTGATTGAAAGAGACAATGACATGCGAAATGTGCATACAGTAAAATAAGACTGGATAAATAGGTGTGGTCCTGCCCTCAATCCTGATCAGGCTGTACTGTGCTTGTCCACAACATTTTGGTTGCAATGGGATTGTGCCCTATATTACTGTCAGTGCGAGGGCTGTGTGTTACCAGGGTAGAGTTCAACTCTGGGACAAACCTGCCCTGGAACTCTATTAATGTAAGCTGCTCCAGGGACCTGGAAAAAGTCTGTAATAGAAGGCTTTGTTTACACTGAAACTCCACGGCTGCATCATCAAACACTTTGTCAGCTGTAGCAAGCACCACTGGACATTTTCATTGTTCCACTGGGTTCTTGCCCCCTACAGAACACATGCTAGTGAGGAGGTGTGACTGATGCAAGAAGCTGGGTGAAAGGGCTACAACTCTCAGGAAAGGGGGTTCAGCTCCTGCAGGTCACAGGGGGTACCATTGCTTTTCACTGGGCATGGATTTAATAAGAATTAGAGAAGACTGACAGGGTTTAGTCGCACACATGAAACAATAGAAACCTCTCCCAAGTCCTAGCTCTCTCACAGACTTGGTCTCTCACCCTGTCTGTACAAACAGAACGAGAAAGGGCTGGGCAGCGGGCATGTGCTCAGATAAACACTTCATTCTGCCGGGAGCGACAGGCATGAGGCCAGCGCTCCATTAGAAGGAGCTAGTGTGCTCTTGACAGGGTCGGGTCAGGAGTTTCCACGCTCCCTACGATGCAACAGCCAGCTGGGAGCACAGAGCATCGATTCCATCTGGGCAATGGAAAAAATTAATCACGCTGCAGGGCAGCAGCCCACTAACCCCTGCCCAACTCCCCCCCTTTCCCCCTCACAATCCAAAAAATACAGCAATGCTTTTATATTACACATTCAGGTTTGTGAAACTTCCAGATTGTAATCGTGTGTTGAACAAATGTGTTGCGTGCAATTGTATCAGAAACGAATCCTGTTTTTAGTGCATTTGTATTTAAAAAAAAAAAAAAAAAGTTGTATTTTATCTGCAGAAAGTTTTCATAGACAGCCAGTTCATAAAGGGAATTTAATGTTGTGGCTAATATCACTTCTCCTTTATTGTGTACACTATGATTGCAGAATGGAGCACTGTTTCAGTGTGGCAGTGAAGATAGAGGACTCTTGTTTTGGGTGAGACTGGGGGGTGTTAAGAGGGCTGTGGATGGCTCAGCTGCATAAAAGAACAACACACAGGGTCCCCGAGTGGTTCACTGGTGGTGTGTGTGCAGGGTGAGTCATAGAGTCCGGGGAGCGTAGGTTCATGTCTTGGCTGTGTGAAGTCACAGGTCTGTGCTGGAGATTCCTGAGGGAGCGCTGCATTGGCCTTGGCACTCCTGTGGGTTAGGGAGGCCAAACCGGCAGAGACTGTTTCTCCTCATCACACTACAGCAGACCCTATCTGCCAGGCACCCAGTGAGTTTGGGAGTCATCTGCAGAGCTGACCTTTGTCCTCCAGAGCCGATAGCTCGCTGACATCGCTCTCGAGTTCATGGATGTAGAAGAGGAAGCAGGCGTGGTGGTGGGATCAGAGGGCGCCCACGCAGCGTTCAGTTCCCCTGAACTGTGTGGTGAATTGTTGTGGTGAGGGGAAAAAAATCAGGCGTAAAATAATTGGGCACTAAATAAAAAAATGTAAAAAAAAGAGGAACACACACAGGGACAATGCCTGTGCTTGGTCAGAGATGTCAGCCTGAACTAATTTAAGAGCTGTTCCTTGTGAAGTGTCAAGAATCCCTCATCCTCCAGATGTGATTCATGTTTACAATGTCCAAGTCCCCTGGAGAAATCTACACTTTGCTGCTCACCGTTCAGCCTCCCGAGGAAGGAGCACTAATTATGGAAAGTTGGCAAGAGCAACCACTGCAGGACACAACGGAAAGAATGAGATTAAATGCAGGGTAATAAAGTTTATAAGGACAAAGGATGAGTAATGAATTTGCTTTTCAGACCCTTTTCCAGCCTTGCATGCAGTAACAGCTGGAAAGCAGCAATCCCATTGAACTCCTTTGTACTGATAGTGCAGGACGAGAGGCTCAGGGTAACTGGGGGTATTCAAACAAGACACTCCTTTGCACATGCAGACACGGGGTGTACAGCAGTGTTGGACTAAAAATTATCTAATCCAACCCAAACGTCTTGCAGAGGGTAGGGGGTATGTTTTCACAGACCCAATTTAGCACTAATCAGGCTACCTTGTCTACGATCGCATTAGGTTTTCCACAACTCATCCTAACCAGTGTCTGTGAAGCTAACACTGAATGTTTGTGTGCCGCTTTAAGTTTGTGTTTCTCCCCTTGAAGAACTGGCAGATTCTTTTGTTTGTCTTAAAATGACTCATTTCTACATCATTCCCATTGAACCTGCTCTAGTCAATGTGTTTAATAACGAGCCTCAGAATCAGAGGGCTGTAGCAAAAGAAGGAGAGACGTCTCTACAGAGATTTCCACATCATTCCCAGCCTCTCTTATTGAACCTGCTCTCGTCAATGTGTTTAATAAAGAGCCCCAGAATCAGAGGGCTGTAGCAGAAGGACAGATGTCTATACAGAAGACACTGATTGTTTTTTCTTCTTTTTTTCACCGTTGACCTCAACTGACATATTTGTTTTTTTAGAGATAATTAAAACAAGACAAATGGAAATTACGCAACCTTTAAACGGTTTACTTGAACACTGTATTTTTCCAGTTGTTCTGCCAAACCTCTGCACTTCCATCCCACGACAGCTTGCTGGGAGCCATGGGCTTCTCCTCCTGGGGTTCCTGTGCAGCCAGCTGCACTGGAACCATTTTTAAAGTGGGGGTGCTGAAAGCCACTGAACAAAACTGTAATCCCTGTATATGAAAGCCATGCAAAGCCAAAGGTGTGCTACTGCACCCCCAGCACTCCTCGTTCCAGCGCCCTTGTATGCAGCTGCAGTACAGAGTGACAGTCCTTCAGTGTAATAAACTAGTGAGAGCAGAGCCCCAGTGACAGTCCTTCAGTGTAATAAACTAGTGAGAGCAGAGCCCCAGTGACAGTCCTTCAGTGTAATAAACTAGTGAGAGCAGAGCCCCAGTGACAGTCCTCCAGTATAATAAACTAGTGAGAGCAGAGCCCCAGTGACAGTCCTTCAGTGTAATAAACTAGTGAGAGCAGAGCCCCAGTGACAGTCCTTCAGTGTAATAAACTAGTGAGAGCAGAGCCCCAGTGACAGTCCTCCAGTATAATAAACTAGTGAGAGCAGAGCCCCAGTGACAGTCCTTCAGTGTAATAAACTAGTGAGAGCAGAGCCCCAGTGACAGATCTTCAGTGTAATAAACTAGTGAGAGCAGAGCCCCAGTGACAGTCCTTCAGTGTAATAAACTAGTGAGAGCAGAGCCCCAGTGACAGTCCTCCAGTGTAATAAACTAGTGAGAGCAGAGCCCCAGTGACAGATCTCCAGTGTAATAAACTAGTGAGAGCAGAGCCCCAGTGACAGATCTTTAGTGTAATAAACTAGTGAGAGCAGAGCCCCAGTGACAGTCCTCCAGTGTAATAAACTAGTGAGAGCAGAGCCCCAGTGACAGTCCTCCAGTGTAATAAACTAGTGAGAGCAGAGCCCCAGTGACAGATCTTCAGTGTAATAAACTAGTGAGAGCAGAGCCCCAGTGACAGTCCTTCAGTGTAATAAACTAGTGAGAGCAGAGCCCCAGTGACAGATCTTCAGTGTAATAAACTAGTGAGAGCAGAGCCCCAGTGACAGATCTTCAGTGTAATAAACTAGTGAGAGCAGAGCCCCAGTGACAGATCTTCAGTGTAATAAACTAGTGAGAGCAGAGCCCCAGTGACAGATCTTCAGTGTAATAAACTAGTGAGAGCAGAGCCCCAGTGACAGTCCTCCAGTATAATAAACTAGTGAGAGCAGAGCCCCAGTGACAGTCCTTCAGTGTAATAAACTAGTGAGATCAGAGCCCCAGTGACAGATCTTCAGTGTAATAAACTAGTGAGAGCAGAGCCCCAGTGACAGTCCTCCAGTATAATAAACTAGTGAGAGCAGAGCCCCAGTGACAGTCCTCCAGTATAATAAACTAGTGAGATCAGAGCCCCAGTGACAGATCTTCAGTGTAATAAACTAGTGAGAGCAGAGCCCCAGTGACAGTCCTTCAGTGTAATAAACTAGTGAGAGCAGAGCCCCAGTGGCAGATCTTCAGTGTAATAAACTAGTGAGAGCAGAGCCCAGTGACAGATCTTCAGTGTAATAAACTAGTGAGAGCAGAGTCCCAGTGACAGTCCTTCACACATTGAGCTTCTTTTATTTGAAATAATGTAAAATGAAAGTGTTCTCTAAGAGGATTGCTATAGCTGTGTGCTTTCTCTTCATTCAGAAGGAATGTGATGCCAGCAGTATTCAGCTCAAAAACACTCCCTATTTATTATCCAAGATTCCTTCCTTGGAGCTTCAATCATCCGGATATGTTCTTGAGATGTTTGCACCATAAAATTGTGATGAAATATATTCCCTTTCTACTCATACAGTTTATTTCAGTAGTGGTCAGTGGCTGGTATGTTTTACTGATAGACGGTGTTCTTTGTGGTTTACCAGTAAAACCGTTAATTGCATCTCAATGTATTAACTGTATGTTTTTATCGCAACCCCTCCGAAATCTGGAAATTGCAGCTAACACATCCGTTATCATAAAGAGCTGATGAAAGAGGCATAGCAGCGTAGTAAACACTTGACTGGCGCTCTGCTTCTCTGAAGAACATTCACTTCATTCTCCCTCCCTCAGAGCAGGATCCCTCAAACAGGTTCTCTCAGCACATGAACGTGTCAAAACAAAGAGAGGATAGAGAGGCTAGTCAAGTCTGAAATATTAATGACCTTCCAACACTTTGTGGAGTCATGTCAAGGCTGAGATAAATACATGCAGCACCCAGGCAGGGATGCTCCCTTTCTATGAAGAAAACAGTTTAAATGATGTTCACGCTGCTCAGAGAACCAGTCCGAGACCAGAGAGACAGCACTGATCTCTGTGGCTTCACACTCGTTAGCGACTTTGAAATCTCTCAAATTAGCAGAAGGGCCGCGCCAAACCTGCGCACCTCACAAGAATTCACACGTCTTCACTTGAGTTCCTGTTAATAATACCGCCATGTGAGACACAAAGAGCCATGCGTTATCTAGGCAGCTAAACACGAAGCGCATGCTTTGCAAAGTGGTGTTATACTGAAGAAGGCAACGAAAATAGAACTGCACTCAGTGACAGCTTTCCCAGGCTTTAGTCTGCTGTACCCGAAATTAACACCTTTGTGATTGCAGTATCTGCCCACAGGTGATTGTTACCTAATTTGGATGAAAATGAATGAACACTTTAAAAGGAGAGGTTATCTTATCCATTCTTAAAAAAAAAAAAAAAACACATGCTCACTATTGCCGATGTCATTGTAAATCATTATTGAAATTGATTGTATATTCATGTAATGCTGCCTGAATTAAAACCCCTTGTGCTGACCTAACATTATGCTGTTTTTTGTTTTTTTGAATAATAAACTATACTGTTGATCCAGCCAGCCCATTTTTCTAACAATCCTGTTACATTTGCAGCACCAACACACAGCTCAGACGATCCAGAACAAGCACGTCTTGGGAACTTTCATAACAAAACAATTTGCCAGGAAAAAAAGCAAACTCCATGTGTTTCAGCAAACTAGCCAGATTGGTCTTGGAACGAGTCCATGCTCCCAGAGCCTTGCTGGTTCAGCATGGAAATGTTGTTTTCAATTAAACTGAATTTGTCTTGCTTTCTGAAACTGTTTTATTTCCCTAACACGCTTTTCGACAGCCAGCTTCAGCAATATAATCACATCTGCTCCTGGCCTGCTGGACTGCTGGAATCCTGGAATCCTGGAATCCTGGACCTCCTACCCCCAACACCTTCTCTGGAGACAAACCCACAGAGCCTCTTTTATACATGTGTCTAAATTAACAACCAATTCATTAATCAGTAATTTAGTAATACCCGGGATTTACAGAGAAGTGGGAAACAGTTACATCTACAGAAGAACACTGGTATTGCAGTTTACAAACTTGCATATCTTTCTTTTCCCAGTTTCAAGGAATACAGCTCTTCTTGTAACACTTCACCCACCAAACAACTTAAAAAAGACTTGTTAGCCCACTTCACTGCACAGTATCAGAGTGATGGAAGTAGAAAGTACAAATATGGGTGTGTGAAATCAGAAAGAAATTTAAACACCATTTGAAACAGGAGGGGAAGATAGCTTAGGGACACTAAGATCCAGCTTTTAATAATGCCATTACGAGTACTACTGAAAGCACGCCTGACTGAATTAGCGTACTGCATGTAAAACGCTGGATCTACCGTATAATTAATTCATATTCTCATATTGTTTTGGAGGTGCTCTTTGCAAAGAATGTCAATCTCAAATGATTGCCAAGTGTTTGCAGTTATGTGATGTGAACTCATCCCCTAGGAAGGGCACAGCTGGCGGATCAGTCTGGAGCCAGGACCAACGCTCCCTTTGCTTTTACCCAGAATACTGCACACACCAAATCTGACCCTGAGCTCAAAGGGAGAAATGACAGTGTGACATTGATGGCTCCAGATTTTCGAGCACTGCTGCACAGCTCACTCTGCCGGCAATGAGATTGCTTTGCTACCTGAAGGAATCCAATAATGGAAGAGTCTGCGGGTTCAGGAATGGATTCCACGCTGCCCAGTTAGTTAAAAAGGGGGATGAGCACAGATGCAGCAGGTGGATGGGTTTGGGCTATTCATCACAGGTAGGGCTACTCTTCACTCTCTAGGCAGTAAAGGTTCAAATAAGATTTTGCAATTATTATCATTTTTTGTTAAACTGTAATAAGCGCAACTGTGACATACCAGCTATTTGTGTTTGTATAGTGTAGTGAGTCACTGGCATATCTGGAAGAGAAATCACATACTGTGACTACAGAAAGAAAGAAGGAAAGTTGTTCCCTATACAGAAACTTTATACAGAGTTCATTTGAATCTAACCAGGCATATTGTTTCTCCCCGTTTGATGTAAAAACTGCATGTAATTTGCATCAAAGAAAACGCATTGAAATGTGAACCCAGCGGCAAGATCCCAAACACAGACACAATAAATAAGGTTTTATTGAGCGATATAGTGCTAAATGACATCAATAGAATTGAACAGCAGACAGTGTTCCTATAGCTGTTATCTGCGACTCGGCAAGCTGATGGGATTCAAACTGACAGCTATGGGGCTGCTTTTCAACAAGAGGTTCAGAACAGCACTGCTGTATCACAGGACTTGATGCACCATCACCTCCCTGCACCCCTCCCTACGTCACTGTATCACCACCTTCCTCTCCTTTCTACGACCAGCAATCCAGCACCACTTCATTAGAACTTCACTTGCATTTCTTCTTATAGTCACATGGGGCGGAGGTTGTGTCAGGCAGGGATAGACGCAGAGGGATGCTGGTCTGAGAACAATGGTAAAAATCAGCAGCACACATCTAAAAGCAGTTTGCTGTCCACTGATAAACTGTGTGCCTTGTGTTAGTCCCTCTGGTGGATGCTTTATTCAATACTAAATTGGTCAGCTTGTGGAATTGCCTATTTCAGTTCAGAAATCCTCTGGGGCTCATTTATGTTAAGCAGGTAAAGGTTTACCTACCGGCTTCACAGACAGAACCCGCATTCAATTCAGCTCCTACCCAGGTGCAAAAAAATGCAATGCATGTAAATAAAATCCCAAATAATCTATTGTGCAATACACAATGCTGTGCACAATAATAAGAATACAACTTTTACAACTGCTGCTAGTAATACAATTAATACTACTACTACTAATAATAATAATAATAATAATAATAATAATAATTATTATTATTATTATTATTATTATTATTATTATTATTATATGGCTTAATGGGAAATCACCCTAAAAGGAAAGTAAATGTGACCAGTGCTTTCCCCATAATATATCTAGGCTTCATTTTGGTGCTGCCAAATATTGTTTAGGTTCGGTTTCGAAAGATGATGCAGTCCTATATGAAGACTTTATCCATACCAGTTGTGTACAGTGAAGCTGACACCAGGCCCTAACATTTAGACAGTAACATATTAACGAGCAGCTATCAGGCAGATCTGTGTCAGAGCTCAGCCCATTAGGCTGCTAATGCCAGCCATTAACTGCTGCTTCTAAAGGTGACAGGAGGGCTTTTTAAACAGAGCTTGAATACCATCATAAACATTCCCTTGCAATGGAAACAAGTTTCCACAATACCTGCTGGACTTTCATTTCACAGGATAGCTTTTGTGATTGCTGAACAGATACATGCATATATCATACATCAGCACACTCCAGAATATTCTACACATCAGACATCGCATTCCCAAGAACTACAGGGTGTTAATCCACACTGGCGCTCTGTAGAGAAACAATGGGTCCTGTTTGCCACTGTGCTGTAATGATAATTCGTGATTAATTTGGACTAGGGTGCTTTATTCACACTTTCGGTATTTACAGCCATTTCATATTATCCCTTTACTCTGCAAGTACAGTTATTTTCATATTGCACGGCCCTTAAACTGGGATATGTAACTTAAATGCAGAGCTCCATAAATCAGACACGCCGTTCCCCCGCCATGGCTAGGCTACAGCAGGCTTTGGATGGAGCAGCACATTCCTCCACGTTTAGATTCAGGAATATGAACTGTGATCAACCCCCTCGGTGCTGGTGCTGGGAATGCAGCAGGGCTGGCCATGCAGCAGCACCAAAACTGTTTATTTTGGCTCACAAAATATTAAAAGCTGAACAGGCACAGCTCAAAAGCGCTTTAAAAAAAAAGTTATGTTCAGTTTAATAGTCGCTTTGATGTGATCGCAATTCAATTTACAAATGCATGACGAGGCAAGCTGGAAGTTTCAAAATCGTGTTGCGTGAGCTTGGCTTCTCAAAATGCAATCGATACTAACATGACACGGCAGGCGCTGGTGCAGCTTTCAAGTGAAAGAATATGGTGATTTCCCCAGCGATGACACTAAACCGTCAATTCAAAATGAGGTGCCGCTTTCAAAACAGCTATCACAGATATAGAAGCATATCATTAGCACTGTAAGCATATACAGCACTGGATAAACAAAAGAAAAGTTCTGTTGTTACCTCATTTCAATATCACGACTGGCTAGCGCGATCCAGTTTATTCTGTTTGTTGTTGTTTTTAAAAGAAGGTTGATCATCTATGACTGGCTCTAATTACAAAAAAAAAAAAAAAAGACGGTGATCAGACGCTTTCATGAGACCGCCTTGCTGTTTTCAGTTTTAGTGCTAGTAAGTTACTACTGCCACCTCCTGGGCGTTTGCTTTTATTTTAAGGTACCGTATGTGTTTCCTTACTAAAGAAAATAATTTCACTTCACAACGAAGTTACCGCACAGTATAAGGTTACTAAGAACAGTCATGATGTGCTGTTGTAACATCCGTTTCGTTTACAAAACACTCCAGCAATGCTCTTTCACCCATATACATGCATATATCCTCCCCGTATATATCAACATAAAATACAATTAGATGATAAAGTTACGCTTTCCAACAAAGAACGCGTCCAATATATATTATTTGCTTTTTTTCAGTAAACAAAGTGCGTATGAGTCGCGTACGAGCGTTATTTTGATAGGCTCCTCGGAGTTGTACTGGTCTGTGATTGGCTTGTAAAACCTGACGCGCCCACAACCAAGCTGGTCTCGCGGTCTTTCGGTTTCAGGGCGAGACGCCCCTGCACATTCAGCTCTGGAAACCCCTTTTTATCGCTCACTCGCAGGCGCCATTTCGACGGGAGGCGGTTCGGTTTTATGTGAGAGAGAGAGCGAGAGCGGGTAGCTTTCGACAAATTATAACAAACTTCTACTTGTTGTATCAGTTAATCGGGACTTGAGCGTTTTGTAGACACGTTATAGATCAGTTTAGCGAGCGAAGAAGCCGTTCGAACAGAAGGACATTTGGAATCGAGGTCAGGAGAGGCCTGGGCAGTAGGAGCAGACCATCACAGAGACGAGACGGTTTGGGAGGGGGTTGATCAATAACACATCGAGTAGTTTGTGTTTAAGGTATTGTATTTTTTTAGATGTAAGTTTTGATTATTTTTTTTTAACTGGAAGCATTGTTAAAAGGGGGAACATTTATGCGTTGATGTGTGTATTTATCAATGCAGAGGAGGGCGGGATGTATTGTTACATTCACAGCGTAAGCAAAGCTTTACCGCTTATTGGTGTTGGATTGTATTACAACGTAAAACGTTTTTTTTAGATTAGTGTTGGACTTCTGCGGGTTTGAGCTGGGTTTGTGTGCAATGTTGAAAGCAAGATGGGGACATATGGAAACCCAACCTGTGTGACGACAAATTGTATCGTACGGGCACGTTCACACGAGTCGCCGCTGACGCAGTAAAATAAGCCGCATTGAAGGCAGGACAGTACCGTTCAAATCTACGAGGAGAGTTACAATAGCCCTCAGATGACTGGTCTTTCCTTTCAGGGGTATTAGAAATTGGCCGGCCTGATTATTAGTTCCTCCTAAGGGAATGCACGTTATTGGTAATGCAGTCTAATACTTTGCCACTTCGCGTTAGTAAAGTTTTTATAAAATATATAGTTTCCCACCTATTCTGAGATAGTAGATCACTACTTTACATTCGGCCCAATCGAAGGCCTGGTCATGTTTTGATATATCGGAACTGTAATATACGTGGAATAGTTTGTGCACACAGGTGTGTTTGGACTTGCCAATTACTTTAAAGGGACAAAGCAGGTTATTTTTTTGTGGAACACAACTTTAAATCTCTGAGCATCAGTAAGTTGCATTATGCACTTTGCACCACCCCCCGGAAATTGCTTCTATATACAACAAAGTTGAAATATGTTGAAAGCGAATTCTTTATACAATTTGGTGAAATTCTGTTTAAAACAGTCACTACCAGAGTTCCACCCATGATAAATTCATTTGTTAAATTGCATATTGTGGTACACTAAGTTGAAGTTTTATTGTGAAATTAGTGTTAATCAAAAACATGAAAAACCGTACATCAAGTCATGATCGCTGCATGTCTGTAGTCCATGTTTCTATGTGTACCTGGACTGAGGGAGAAAAGCGGAGTGTTTCATTCCAGAGAAGTTGGGTTCTACATATAAAGTGAACTCACCCGCCTGCTTTTTGTTTTGACAGGCATTCCCCTGAAAGGTTATGTAAAACTAAGTCACTAAACCAGGGACCATGGCCAAGAATGACCGTAATGCCAAAGTGAAACCGACTGGGCATTTGCTTATTTAATTGTGTGTGGGTTTTGACTATAGTTTTTTGGTGGGAGGGGTGGATTCTGTAAATCTTTGATCTGTTGAAGTTGACATAAGGCAGATATTTGCAAAAAAGGGTTTTGTTGCCTGAGCTCTAATACTGAGCACATGCATTTCTTTTTTAATTAGTAAAAAGTAATGACTTAATGCAAGTACAATCTAAAAAGTTATGCAGAATAAACAGCCCTTTTTATTATTTTTTTGCTGAAGTTAGTTTACATTTTTACTTCCAGGTTGACTGACTGACAAAATGGCAGACGATTTCGATATTGAAGCCATGCTTGAGGCTCCTTACAAGAAGGTGGGTAAACACAGGTTTGGTGAGTTTCTAAAAATACACTACACATGAAACTACTGCTGTATTCTCAAATTCTATCCCAAAACCCTCTTAGATATACTGTACTGTTGGACGTTGACTAATGCATATTTTTATTTGCTGATGAGATGTGATTTGTTGCAGTAGTTTCAATTCAGAATTATGAATAAACGCCCATCTATCTCTTTTTGTAGACTTGCCTAACGATATCTCACCTCTACTCCCATGAATTCACCTTTGATTCCAGTGTGAACTGTCAAACAGTAAGGTAGTAATTGTGCAACGTATCGCTGTACTGTGGTCCCCAAAGTAAAAACAGAACTTCGTCTCACGACATCCAAGCACCTGTTTGATAGCAACAAGGTGAATGCAAAGGATGAGGAAAACGCATTTAAGCTGAAAAAACAAAAAATAAAGAGACAGTATTCATGTTTAATGTAGACATGGTTTAGTTGATGCCATGCAGTTTTTTTTCACTAGTTTAGAATTCGCTGCTGCTATTTTGTTAATACGAGTTTATGGTTAGAAAATTATAGGAGGTATAACTATACTGTAGTTTACATATACAACCTAAATTGGCCAACTAATCTGTTTAAGGTAGTCCTCTGAATTTAATTACATGCTTATTTCAGTAGTGACCATTTGCATGAATCAAGGTATGCTTAAAAGAAACTGACAAATACAGTTTAGATGGTCTAAGTGACTGGTAGAATGGTAGAGAAAGTTAAGACTTTTTATAGTTTCCAGAGGGCTGTTTTACTTTTTATTTTATTTATTTTTAACAGATACTACTGGGTACTGTCTCTTTAACCCTTTCATTGGTATATGCTTAAGTACATGTTTTTAAAAGTGTATACCTGTAAAAGGGTTCATCCAATTAAGTCTATTTTGCATGTCTTAATACCAGTTTAACAAAAGTACGAAGTCTTTCAGATTAGAAATACTTTATTGCCCATTCTGTGAAATAGTCTTTGTAAAAAGAAAATACTTTATGCTTTGTCTTGCAGACTGGAATTTGCAACCACAGTCAGTCAATTTGCTGATAAGCATTTTAATGTTAACTTGTGTGACAGGACAAGTCTGTTATATATATTCAGTCTTTAGCAGGGATAGTTTCCACGCAAGAGATTTGAAATTGGAACTTTATTTGGCTGAATTGGATTTTTTTTTTTTTGATGACTTTCTTGGGAGTCGACGTTACTAAGCAGTGTGAATCCCTGTTTGCTTCAGGGCGAGATGTGTGACAGAGGTGGCATCGAGCTCTTACAGTCCTCGAACGAAAATGGGTGAAGATCTCTGGAATGGCATCCAACACAGGAACTCGATTAGTGGCTGTCTGCTAGCATGGCCACATTGGTCTTAGGCAAAGATAGAGCCTTGGTACTGATCAGAAGGGGTTGCTCAACGAATACATAAACATTCAACAGATTTGCTGTGTAATATATAGTGCCACATTTTATATTCAACCCACTTGTGCTAAAGATGTATTCAGTAAATTGTCACTGATTTCAATTTAAATATTGGTACTGTAATATGTAGACTTAAAGGGGGTGGGGGGGGCAGCAAAGTGGTTAAAGGACCCAACTTAAGTTTGTCCGAGATTAAAGGACTGTTTTATATATGTTTGGATAATTTTTTAAATCATTGCATTTTATATTTTTTTGTTCCCATTCCCCCCTCCCATTGACGACTTGAAATGTTTCCTCTTCGTCCTCATGATGTTCTTCTATCGACCCTGCTTAGGATGAGAACAAGTCGAGTAGTGCCAATTGTCATGAGGAGCGCAGTAAGAAGTAAGTGCAGTTTATAAAATGTATTAATTTGCAGTGGTGAATGTGGTGTATAAAACTGTAGTTTAAGCAAACTTGGGAATTTGGCAAGTGTTTGGTTCTGTTACTAAATATACAATGAACCTTAATATATTGTAGGTCTGTAATTGTCAAACAAGCGAAGCCAGTTTTGCCCAGATTAAGAGTGTGTGTCATTGCTGTGATAATTTAAACATTTTTTGACATCATTCTTCTGTTTATTTGTACTTTCGGTATTTTTCAAATTCATTGTTTTACCCCAGGAAAAAGAAGAGTAAAAGTCGCAGCAGGAGCCGCGACAGGAAGAGGAGCAAAAGTCGGGATCGTAAGAAGAGCCGCGAGAGAAAGACGAGCAAGAGTCGTGAGAGGAAGCGCAGCCGTAGCAAGGAACGCCGCCGCAGCAAGTCACGAAGCAGAGAGAGGGGAGGCCGATACCGAGTGCGCAGGAGTCCATTGTAAGTTTCCCTGATTGCCTACACGTTGGTATCTCAATTTTGCACAATTGGGGTACCAAGATATTTAAACCATATAATCTTAAATGGGGAGTAGGGATTGGAATACATTGTTAACATGTATGTCTGGCTTAACCCTTTTACCCAATTAAGGGGATAATGGTTTGTAAAAATGTTAGAGCTGCAGGTTTATATATTAAGGGCAGTGAATTAATTCCAGTGACACATAGCTGGTTATGAATCTTAAGCATGGTTGTAGTTAAACTAACCACATCAATTGTCTTTTCCAGATTTGTATTTGTCGCATTCAAATTGTTAAGTGTATTGGAAAAGCTGGAGTGAAATGTATTGCCAACATAATGGTGTTGGCAGTGCTGTAAAGTATAATTGAACAAAGTCAAACAAATCCATAATTGGAAGTAAGTAATTAAACCCCAAGTATCAAGAGACCATCGCCAGTGTCTTTTGAAAATTATTCACATCCCAAGCATAGGATTACAGGCATGGATACTGAGATGAACCTTGTTTTTAATTGCAGTGCTGGGCCGAAATTTAACGGTGGCACCAGAGGGAAGATTGGCCCACCACCTACCATCAAACTAAGGTTTTTATAAAAACTATTGTAAGACCCTGTTCACACTTGTGATCAATGTGGTTGCATAGCCCAGAGGCACGCCATACACTCTCTCGTGTGCGAAAGGTAAATAGAAAGCAGAGTGCTCTGCTAGCCAAGATAGCAGAGGATCACTATTGAATGATGATTATTTCCACATCGTACATGAATTGTAAAATTATCTAGCGGGTTAACGTTTTTTCTTTCATCTAACGTGAGCTGCAGTGCATCCATAATTGTCCTTAACTTGTCAATTACCTATTCCTGTTTAGTAACCAAGCAATAAATACAAAAACTGCAGATTTGTGGATCTCCATGATCAATGATGCTGGCGATTTGGCATATTCAGGCACGATTTGTTTATTTTGCACACAGTGAAATACCTAGCTACAGAAATGTGCGTCTACTAAAATGCCAGTAGTTTTCTTTAGCTGCTTGCTTTTACACACGCACAAAAATACTGTTTTCATCCACAAATAAGATTGTGGATGCACCATGTGTATATTAAGAAACATCTGCTACAAATCAAGGATTTTTGTATATTCCGGAGGTCTTCCATTCTGAGTGCAGGCTATTGTTCCATAAAAAAAGCAGTTTGCCACGTTTTAGGCCTGCTTTTCAGTCACGTGAACGTGCGAAGGTGCCTTAAACCGCAAATGTGAACGGGGTTGCAGACCTAAATCTGAGGCGGCCCTGGGCCAGCCCAGTAGTATGAACGGGGTCACGGTCGTTTGTGTGAAGTGATTTTGATGTATACAGTTACATCCTCAAGGATTTTAATTTGCCGTAAATATTTTTGTTTTAGTAGGAGACGTTCTAGAAGCAAAAGCCCATTTAAGAAAGACAAGAGTCCTGTGAGGTGGGTAAAATGTGATAGTGTATGCCTGGTTTAATGTGTTTTACAGGTGTGTGTAATTGTCCACACATATTAATATATATATATATATATATATATATATATATATATATATATAGATAATATATATATATATATATATATCTATATAAATACAAGATATATAAAAATAAAATAATTTTATTAAAAGAAAGGGATGGTTCTGTTAAATAAACTTACTTGTCTGCCTTGGAAAGGGAAAATCCCTCGATAACTATTAGATTGGGGACTTCTTTCTCTACGTGCCTGTCATTGTATGCAGCTGGCAGCAAGAATTCGACCACGAGATCTGGAAGAGTTCTTTTCAGCAGTGGGAAAGGTAAGGACCTCCATCTGTATTGTAGTGCCACAAATGATACTCCTCGTTTTCAAGTCTGAGGTCAGACCAAGTCAAGTAAATGCATCTTTTGAAGTAACATTTTGACTTTTTTTAAACACAGGTGAGAGATGTGAGGATGATTTCTGACAGGAACTCGAGAAGATCAAAGGGGATTGCTTATATAGAATTTGTGGAAGCAAGTTCTGTGCCACTGGCAATTGGCCTTACTGGTCAAAGGCTGCTGGGAGTTCCAATCATTGTTCAAGCATCACAGGTAGGTTATATGTCTGTCTGTCTATCTTACCTAACTCAGTAAGTGTAACCTGGAAATCTTATGTGTAAAATGTAAGTGGGTTTGATTTGCTTAACACGTTTCTCATCAACTCTTAAAATACGCCTGTCATTTATCTCATAAATAAGAACCACAAGAACTGTTTTGTGGTCGTGATTTGTATTGCAGAGCTGTAATAAACATGTTACAATTGTGTTCTATGTATTTTGCATTTAGGCTGAGAAGAACAGGGCAGCAGCTTTAGCCAACAACTTACAAAAGGGTAATGCTGGACCAATGAGACTCTATGTGGGATCTCTGCACTTCAATATCACTGAGGAAATGCTGCGAGGAATCTTTGAACCTTTTGGCAGGGTAAGGGGGAATTGTTTTATCTTTATGATTTGAAGATTATCCTGGCAAGCAGAGTTTGAGAAACACTTGCTTTTTTTGTAAAGTAATGAAAGTGATCTTTTTTTGATAGATTGAAAGTATTCAGTTGATGATGGACAGTGAAACTGGACGTTCAAAAGGATATGGCTTCATTACAGTAAGCTTACATTGTAACGTCACATTTTTATTTTCGAAGGAACCGCTGACGAATTGGCATTTTAAACATAATGCTTTTTTTTTGTTAGTTTTCAGATGCAGAATGTGCTAAAAAGGCTTTGGAACAGTTGAATGGATTTGAGCTGGCTGGCAGACCTATGAAAGTGGGACATGTGACTGAGCGAACTGATGCATCAAATGCAAGTTCATTCCTTGATAGTGACGAGCTGGAAAGAACTGGGATTGACCTTGGAACTACTGGTCGTTTGCAGTTGATGGCCAGGCTTGCAGAAGGTAATTTTGAAGTACTGGTTTTAAGGCAGAAATAGAAACACCAGGTAGTTTTGCACATGATCCAAGAGGAGGTGTATGGGGCTGTAGGTACAGTCTTGGTGGTCGATTTAAATACGTAAGTACACTGGGGGACGCGTCAGCTATTTTTATTTTAAATGCTGAATGTCTTTCTGTATTTTCTCCCGCTCCCTTGGTCTATTCTGATGTCGTCTTTGGTATTCCAGGTACTGGTTTACAGATCCCACCGGCAGCACAACAGGCCCTTCAGATGAGTGGATCAATCGCCTTTGGTGCTATGGCAGCAGTAACAGGTAAGTTCACTTAGTAGAACTTGGTTGATTTGCTGCTTGTTGAAAGCTCTGAAGATTTATAGATATCATGGCATTATTTGAAATCCTCTTAAGTATGTACACAAATACACACATCCTTGCAACTTCAAATATAACTGATCCTTCTCATTCCTGTCTTTTTCTGTGTGTCTCTCTTCTCTCTTCTTATTCTAAGATTTACAAGCCAGGCTTACCCAACCACCTGACGGTGAGATTGATCAGCTTTGCTTTCTTAAACTCTTCCAGTACTATTGATGCACATTTTCATTACATATTTTTTTTTTTTTGCGATTTGTGGGTAAGCTGATAAGTTAAACAATTGTCCCCAGTATCTGTTCAGAAACTCCGCTCTGAAGTGGGCTAAACACAAAAGAACATCCCATGTGAGAGACTTAAATAAGCAGCAAGTTGTGTCCGGTTTTATTGGTGACTAAACTTTTGTATTTTGCTATGAATTAATTTTAATATGTATTTATTTTTAGCTGCTATGAATCCTGGCTTGAACTTAGCCCTTAACCTGAACCCTGCTATGACCTTACCGACACAGCCTCTTGCAACACAGTGCTTCCAGCTGTCCAATATGTTCAACCCTCAGTCGTAAGTTACTGTAATTATAATGCCCTAATAGTTAAAAATGAAAAGTTGGTG
Organism: Polyodon spathula; assembly: GCF_017654505.1. Taxonomy (NCBI): domain Eukaryota; kingdom Metazoa; phylum Chordata; class Actinopteri; order Acipenseriformes; family Polyodontidae; genus Polyodon; species Polyodon spathula. Next base: position 12,760,728 of record NC_054541.1, on the reverse strand, counting down.
TTATCAATAAGCTATGTCTCAAGTATTGTTGAACATTGTTCTGACATTGTAAATGAAATCTAAAGAACATTGTCAGGTACTATAAATTGGTACATTTTTTATTTGTTTCTTGTTTTCACAGGGAGGATGATCCAGAATGGGATGTAGAGATTCAAGATGATGTGATTGAAGAATGCAATAAACATGGAGGCGTGGTACACATTTATGTTGATAAAAGTTCACCACAAGTAAGTTGTCAAGTGCTGACAAACATTCTTTGGTGCTTCTTTGGCATTGATCATATATACTGTCAATAATTACAGGACCTAACATATATATATATATACTTTTTTTAGGGAAATATTTATGTGAAATGTCCTGCTATTTCTGCTGCCATGGCTGCTGTTAGTGGATTACATGGACGATGGTTTGCTGGTAGGTAAACTTATACCACTGTATGACAACACCTGTACGAACATTGAAAGTTTCATGTCGTTCTACAATTTAAAGAATGCCTGTTTTGGTGAGCTTGTATATAATAGCTAGTTAACTTCAAAGTTTTTTTTCTTTAACTGTAAAAGTAACTGATTTAATTGTTTTGATCTTACAGGTAAAATGATCACTGCAGCGTATGTTCCACTTGCAACCTACCACAACCTTTTCCCAGAGTCCGTGATGGCTACTCAGCTGCTGATGCCTATTCGACGATGATGGATCAAAGCCAAGAAAAAACACTGTAGTTGAAAATGACAACAGTCTTGGATTATGTATAATAGAGCAGTCAATCTTTTTCACTGAATTAAAATTGAAAATAGTTTTGATCTTATTTGATCAGTGATGGTGAACTTTTAATAGCAAATTGCTGCCCTGTCCTTTTTTTACTTTTTTTTTTTATATATATATATATTGTTAAAAGGATAAGGAGAGTCAGTCCTTGCAAAGTTTCATGACATGAGATGTTAGATTGTGAAGTTTTATTTTAATAGGAGTATATGAACTATAAAAGGGGCTTCTTGAAAATGTATTGATTTAAGTAATTTCAAACCCATGTGTGAATATTCTGGTAGATATTGTGCGTGAACACTCAACATGCATAATAAAGGGACAACAATTGTTATGTACAGCTTGCCTAATGTTGGGTCTTGTCTGTCATTGGTCATTTTATCATATTTCCTTGTAAATGTTTGTACATAATTGTCTTGTGCTTTATAGATTTGACAGGCAGATATTTTGCATTTCTTTACTGCAGAACAGTGAGCAATATTGGAAGGGTAAGTTGTATACATGTAAGAATGCCAAAAAGTTGCTATTAAATAAAATAACAAAAGTGCAATATTACTATTGTCTGTCTGCATATTATGTTTAATGTTTTAAGCTCTATGAGCTCTTGAAAGCTAAATTTACAAATTTAAAAACCACCTGGTATTTCTATTGAGCAACTGGTTTTGTAATCAAGATTGATTTTGTAAAGAGTTCTTGATTAAAGTTCCTTTTAAAATAACAAGTTGTGGTCCATGGAGAAACAGTATGACCTTAAAACGGTCATTTCTTAGATTGCTTGACTTTTTTATTCTTACAATCTTGAATTTACATTAATCATTTATGTGAAGTCATGGTATTAACCATCGGACAGATTTCCACATCTAAAAGCCTTATCGGGCCAATCCTGAGTACCCGGTCTTTTCTGTGTGGTGCTTTGTGTTTTTTTTTTTTTTAAACTCAATTGGACTTGAGTTTTGAAAAACGAACATTGCATACAACATGAATGCCACACCCGATTGCTGAAACTAATAAATGTGGACCAGTTCTAAAGTCGCCTTGGCTGGTCTGCTCTTTACTTTATTGCTGGGGCAGCTGCAGAACAGCAGTTGAAACTTTGTGAAAGGCTGATGTTCCAGCCTGATCTTTCTGTAATGCTGTGAATAATGGATTCTGTCAGCTTACTAAAGTGTTCTCATTCCATTGAAACGTCATTGTCAAGACAGGAAGTGAAAATGTGCAATAAGTACAGTGGTAGAGAGAGCTGCGTTTCAGTTTGGGGGTAGAAGGTTTTTGACATGTTTTATCATTGAATATTAGTGCAGTCCTGGAGTAGAAAGCCATTTCCTATCATGCCTTTCAGTCTTTGGATTTTATTTGGCATTTAAAACCAATGGTTCTTAAGATCACAACACTTGCAGCAGAGACCTCTGAGCCAAATTTATGAATGTGAGGTAACATCGTGGCAGAGGGGGGTGTATTTTTATGTAATTAGCTGTACTGTGTTCATAATCCATTTCATTGTTTTTATAGGTGATGGAATTCAGTAATGCACCCTATTTTTCCACTACAAGTCTGGGCAGGCCTGATAACTAATGAGGCATTGTGGAGAAACGTCTGATCAATGCTAGACCAATTATCTATTCTGTTTGTACACCAGGCCATATTGTATTAAGTGGTAGTGTGGTTAAAGTCCAGGGCTTGTAACCAGAAGGTCACTGGTTCAAATCCCACCTCTGCTACTGACTGATTTACCATGTGACTTTGAGCAAGTCACTTAACCTTGTGCTCCATCCTGTGGGTGAGATGTTAAATCAATGTCCTATTGTAAGTTACTCTGCATATAATGCACTGTTCACAGCATACCTCTGTAAAAGTGCTTTGTGATAGTGGTCCACTATAAAAGGTGCTATAAATAAAGATTATATTACTACCTTTTTAATGTTACTGGTTAGAATTACATTATATGCCTTTTAATGCTAGATTCTATTTAATTTTGATTATAACAGACTTGTAAGATAAGCATTCATAAACAACAAATTAACGATTAGTTTCAGAGTTGAAGCCAATATTCTGCACTGTGTATTGCACTGTGTTTTGTGAAACAAAACAAGCTAATTACAGTTCACAAATTTGAAAAACTGGCTACAGCAAAGTAGTTGAATGCTAATAGAATTAATTTATTTTAAGTACCTCATTTTCACCAAGTTATCTAATATAAAAAAGCAAATAAACAAAAAAGATCCAAAGTTAGATGAACAAGTTAAAGTCCCATTAATAACTAGCAGTTAGCTAATAATCAACATTTTAACTAGTTTGTAGTCTATATTGTACAAGCTGTAGAGTGTAACTGATTAATTAGCAATATTGACTCTTGTGATCGGCTTTCAGAAACCCTCCATTATAATGTGCTTGGACAATCTGTGGATTGAAGTGAACCACAGTAACAGTTATATCATCTCTGTACATCCTTGCCAGCTCTTGTGGTAGACTCAACATCTTGGATAAACGACTGTGCTCTACTGTACCGAACTCGTCGCTACCCAAAGCGTGTCTGATCAGGTGTGTAGCTGTGTTATGATGATCAAAACCAGAAGAAGCCTGAGCCTTTCTTTCAGCAAGCAAGCTGTGCATCTGGCCCAAAGTGAAAGAAAGGCCCGACAGTGGCTGATGTAAACGGATCCCTGTCAGGTGCTCTCCTATGACTTGCACTACAGTCTGCCTGTGCATCTGTTCCCACAAACCATCTGTGGCTAGGACAAGGAATTTATCTTGGGGTCTTAGCTTGTGGTAAGTGATTTCCGGTTCTGCAGTGAGATAGGGAGGGGTGTGATAGTTGGTCGGGAGTGACTTTGCATACTCTGTCCCAGACAGCAGCTCTTCCCGGGTTTCCAACACACTCTTTTGAAGCTCTCTGCTCCATTTGAATTTAATATCCCCGAAAGCTCGGAAAGGCATCAGCAGGCCCAGAAGCCTGTCGTGTCTGACCACTGTTTTTGCTTCTGATTTGGGGTGCTGAGAGAGAACTCTTCTCACTTCCTCTGGGTTCTGAGCACTGTGATCGTTGCTCATAGTCTGCGCGGTCCAAGTGCCGTCGTGGTTCAGAACGCCAAGCACGGCCCTACTGTCCCCAAGATTGGAGATGTGCAAATCCATGGCATCCACATGTGCAACACAAGCAGTCGACCCTGACATAGCAACCCTGAGCGGAGTGTAGGGTGAAAACGGGTCTCCGTGTTCCAACTGGGCTTCAAGAGATATATCGTTATCTAGCCTCTTGAATGCGTTGACAAGTGCAGCTTCGGTGCCTGTCTGATCCCCGCCACCCAGTTCAATGAGCTCTTGCCAGTAGGTTCTAAGGCTGCTGAAGTAAAGCTTCCCGGCAGCCGTGTTGACGTTGTCGTTTGGGTGCTTGTGCCACTGCAGAATAGGTAACACGGGCCTCTCGTTTTCCACGGCCTCCTCGATATCGACCAGGGTCTTTAGAGGGAGCAGAGAGACCGCTATGTAGTAAAACAGCCTTTCGGTTACTGCCTGTGCACAGGCGTAGCCAGCGTGTCCGTCGAAAACCCCAAAAAGCATGCCCCTGCTCTGCAGACAAGTCGCTGCACTCCGGCGATCTTCCATGGGGACGTTGGAAGCCAATAGGTTGCTGTCGAACCCCAAGACAGAGCTAACGCGTCTCCCGTCATACTCGTGGACTTTATAACTGTACTCGTTTGCCTTTAAGATGCGGTTCATTTGAGCCAAGGTGAGCTGACTTGAGTGAGTTTTCGATCTGTACTGTCTGCATGGCGTCACTGAAGCGGGTGTGCAGCGTGAGCAAGCCAATGTGAGGACACTAGCAGCACGGCGCTGGTGTAGGTGTTTGGTGTAACAGTTCAGCAGTCTGCACATTGCACCGCACAGTGCTCCTCTCTCAACCTGGAGTAGGGGATGTATCGCATTTACACCAAACATCCTTGCTGCATGGGGGATGTTCCTCTATATTACTTCACTTCCAGTAACCTAAACAAAAGAAAAGTAGACATAATGGTATTACTTTTACATATTGTTTTAAAAAAGTGACGTGCGCACAATTATTTAAACAACAGAACAGTAAACTCTAACTGAAATATAAAACCAAGAGGAGTGTCTTAATACCAGATTGTCTGTGAAGCAACAGCCACACTGTCTTAAAGGTGTGGGAACCACGACACTACCGAATGCAAAAATACACTCCTGTCCGTATTGAGCTGCAGTGCCCTGGTCACGCCCCCTTACGTGTTTAGATTATTATTATTATTATTATTATTATTATTATTATTAATCGTTTGCTATAAATTCATATTTAGAAAACAGCAGACTACAAACATAGAAATCATCTAATACAGAACTTAAAGCAAAAAACACACACACCTACATCCTTCACTCAGTAAACAGAGAAACTGACACGGTCATGCAATTAGCATAACCAAACGTGTTTTTGAAATAATTAAAACTAAGACATTAATACTACTGCTTATAATAATATTGAAACACAGCAAATATGTATATTTAAAATAACACGTTACAGCTACGGAGTAATGACGAATGCATTTAAAAAGAAGTAAACAAACAAACAAACAGTCATAATATAGATTATTTGCAAAAAAGCATGCCGGTCTTTCACAAAAAAAAATAAAAATAAATCTGGAATATCGAGAGGTTTAGCTTAAAGATTGATTCTGGATGTCGCTAACCCTTTAGTCTGCCTGCACTGTACTGTATTACTCGAGGTGTTCACTAGTCACGTGATGAGGTTCGCCCGAGCGGTTGTTTTTTTTCCCTCCTGTCTGGCTTCA